>NC_048576.1:1864777-1902277 GCF_013265735.2 Oncorhynchus mykiss | reverse complement strand
CCCTCTCTAATCGAACAGTCAGAGTAATTACACACCTCAGTCTTTATTCTCTATTTTAGTGTGTGTGTGTGTGTGTGTGTGTGTGTGTGTGCGTGCGTGCGTGCATGCGTGCGTGCGTGCATGCGTGCGTGCGTGCGTGCGTGTACACTCCCCCAGCTCAGAAAGATTCACCTCAAACTAGATAATTAGTCCACTGAGAAGCCTGCTCCTCATAGACCCATCTCTAGTCTCCGCTACTAAAACACATACACACTAATCACTCCAACTTTGATCAGGATTCTGAATTTCTAATCATAGAGAAATTATATGTTATTATTGATTTGGGTAGATTTTGATATTACTGATTAACTGACTTTTCTACATTTTTATTTATGTTTTATTTATAACATCTATATTTTAATACGGTGGGAGAAAATTGGTCTCAATAGTTAGTTAGTTTCTGATATTTAATATATATATATATTTTTAGGAAATATGAAAGTAGTGTGAGGAGTGTTGGCTTTTATTTCAACTTTAATTTGTCCAGGATGTCCCAGTGAGGTCAGAATTATTTTACAAATGTGACCTGGTCTCCAAATCCAGCACCAGGTTGTTACGTAGCTCTCCCCACCACACAGCCATGTTGTTACGTAGCTCTCCCCACCAGACAGCCATGTTGTTACGTAGCTCTCCCCCCCACACAGCCATGTTGTTACGTAACTCTCCCCACCACACAGCCATGTTGTTACGTAGCTCTCCCCACCACACAGCCATGTTGTTATGTAGCTCTCCCCACCACACAGCCATGTTGTTACGTAGCTCTCCCCACCACACAGCCATGTTGTTACGTAGCTCTCCCCACCACACAGCCATGTTGTTACGTAGCTCTCCCCACCAGACAGCCATGTTGTTACGTAGCTCTCCCCACCACACAGCCATGTTGTTACGTAGCTCTCCCCACCACACAGCCATGTTGTTACGTAGCTCTCCCCCCCACACAGCCATGTTGTTACGTAACTCTCCCCACCACACAGCCATGTTGTTACGTAGCTCTCCCCACCACACAGCCATGTTGTTATGTAGCTCTCCCCACCACACAGCCATGTTGTTACGTAGCTCTCCCCACCACACAGCCATGTTGTTACGTAGCTCTCCCCACCACACAGCCATGTTGTTACGTAGCTCTCCCCACCAGACAGCCATGTTGTTACGTAGCTCTCCCCACCACACAGCCATGTTGTTACGTAGCTCTCCCCACCACACAGCCATGTTGTTACGTAGCTCTCCCAACCACACAGCCATGTTGTTACGTAGCTCTCCCCACCACACAGCCATGTTGTTACGTAACTCTCCCCACCACACAGCCATGTTGTTAAGTAGCTCTCCCCACCACACAGCCATGTTGTTACGTAGCTCTCCCCACCACACAGCCATGTTGTTACGTAACTCTCCCCACCACACAGCCATGTTGTTACGTAGCTCTCCCCACCACACAGCCATGTTGTTACGTAGCTCTCCCCACCACACAGCCATGTTGTTGCGTAGCTCTCCCCACCAGACAGCCATGTTGTTACGTAGCTCTCCCCACCACAAAGCCATGCTCTCCCACCACACAGCCATGTTGTTACGTAACTCTCCCCACCACACAGCCATGTTGTTACGTAGCTCTCCCCACCACAAAGCCATGTTGTTACGTAGCTCTCCCCACCACACAGCCATGTTGTTACGTAGCTCTCCCCACCACACAGCCATGTTGTTACGTAGCTCTCCCCACCACACAGCCATGCTGTTACGTAGCTCTCCCCACCAGACAGCCATGTTGTTACGTAGCTCTCCCCACCACACAGCCATGTTGTTACGTAACTCTCCCCACCACACAGCTATGTTGTTACGTAGCTCTCCCCACCACACAGCCATGTTGTTACGTAGCTCTCCCCACCACACAGCCATGTTGTTACGTAACTCTCCCCACCACACAGCCATGTTGTTACTTAGCTCTCCCCACCACACAGCCATGTTGTTACGTAGCTCTCCCCACCACACAGCCATGTTGTTACGTAACTCTCCCCACCACACAGCCATGTTGTTACGTAGCTCTCCACACCACACAGCCATGTTGTTACGTAGCTCTCCCCACCACACAGCCATGTTGTTACGTAGCTCTCCCTACCAGACAGCCATGTTGTTACGTAGCTCTCCCCACCAGACAGCCATGTTGTTACGTAGCTCTCCCCACCACACAGCCATGTTGTTACGTAGCTCTCCCCACCACACAGCCATGTTGTTACGTAGCTCTCCCCACCACACAGCCATGTTGTTACGTAGCTCTCCCCACCACACAGCCATGTTGTTACGTAACTCTCCCCACCACACAGCCATGTTGTTAAGTAGCTCTCCCCACCACACAGACATGTTGTTACGTAGCTCTCCCCACCACACAGCCATGTTGTTACGTAACTCTCCCCACCACACAGCCATGTTGTTAAGTAGCTCTCCCCACCACACAGCCATGTTGTTACGTAGCTCTCCCCACCACACAGCCATGTTGTTACGTAACTCTCCCCACCACACAGCCATGTTGTTACGTAGCTCTCCCCACCACACAGCCATGTTGTTACGTAGCTCTCCCCACCACACAGCCATGTTGTTGCGTAGCTCTCCCCACCAGACAGCCATGTTGTTACGTAGCTCTCCCCACCACAAAGCCATGCTCTCCCACCACACAGCCATGTTGTTACGTAACTCTCCCCACCACACAGCCATGTTGTTACGTAGCTCTCCCCACCACAAAGCCATGTTGTTACGTAGCTCTCCCCACCACACAGCCATGTTGTTACGTAGCTCTCCCCACCACACAGCCATGTTGTTACGTAGCTCTCCCCACCACACAGCCATGCTGTTACGTAGCTCTCCCCACCAGACAGCCATGTTGTTACGTAGCTCTCCCCACCACACAGCCATGTTGTTACGTAACTCTCCCCACCACACAGCTATGTTGTTACGTAGCTCTCCCCACCACACAGCCATGTTGTTACGTAGCTCTCCCCACCACACAGCCATGTTGTTACGTAACTCTCCCCACCACACAGCCATGTTGTTACTTAGCTCTCCCCACCACACAGCCATGTTGTTACGTAGCTCTCCCCACCACACAGCCATGTTGTTACGTAACTCTCCCCACCACACAGCCATGTTGTTACGTAGCTCTCCACACCACACAGCCATGTTGTTACGTAGCTCTCCCCACCACACAGCCATGTTGTTACGTAGCTCTCCCTACCAGACAGCCATGTTGTTACGTAGCTCTCCCCACCACACAGCCATGTTGTTACGTAGCTCTCCCCACCACACAGCCATGTTGTTACGTAGCTCTCCCCACCACACAGCCATGTTGTTACGTAGCTCTCCCCACCACACAGCCATGTTGTTACGTAGCTCTCCCCACCACACAGCCATGTTGTTACGTAACTCTCCCCACCACACAGCCATGTTGTTAAGTAGCTCTCCCCACCACACAGACATGTTGTTACGTAGCTCTCCCCACCACACAGCCATGTTGTTACGTAACTCTCCCCACCACACAGCCATGTTGTTACGTAGCTCTCCCCACCAGACAGCCATGTTGTTACGTAGCTCTCCCCACCAGACAGCCATGTTGTTACGTAGCTCTCCCCACCACAAAGCCATGCTCTCCCCACCGCACAGCCATGCTCTCCCCACCACACAGCCATGTTGTTACGTAGCTCTCCCCACCACACAGCCATGCTCTCCCCACCCCACAGCCATGTTGTTATGTAGCTCTCCCCACCACACAGCCATGCTCTCCCCACCCCACAGCCATGTTGTTACGTAGCTCTCCCCCTCACACAGCCATGTTGTTACGTAACTCTCCCCACCACACAGCCATGTTGTTACTTAGCTCTCCCCACCAGACAGCCATGTTGTTACGTAGCTCTCCCCACCAGACAGCCATGTTGTTACGTAGCTCTCCCCACCACACAGCCATGTTGTTACGTAGCTCTCCCCACCACACAGCCATGTTGTTAAGTAGCTCTCCCCCCCACACAGCCATGTTGTTACGTAGCTCTCCCCACCACACAGCCATGTTATTACGTAACTCTCCCCACCAGACATCTATTACAATGGAGGTGAAAGGAAGTTAATGAGTCCAGTTTCCCTCAGAGCAAAACAGACATAGAGAGATTTCTCTCACTGGGTCTCAAATGGCACACTATCCCCTACATAGTGCACTACTTTTGACAGGGGCTCTATCGGCCCAGGTGAAAAGTAGTGCACTACATAGGGAATATGATGCCATTTGGACGCACAGTGTAATGTAATGGGGCAAGTAGCAGTGATAGAAACCCCTAGTGTTATTACACCCTGATATGGCCCCTAGTGTTAGTTACACCCCTGGTATAGTCCCTAGTGTTAGGTACACCCCTGGTATGTCCCATAGTGTTACAGTTACACCCTGGTATAGCCCCTAGTGTTAGTTACACCCCTGGTATTGCCCCTAATGTTAGTTACACCCCTGGTAATGCCCCTAGTGTTAGTTACACCCCTGGTAATGCCCCTAGTGTTAGTTACACCCCTGGTATAGTCCCTAGTGTTAGTTACACCCCTGGTATAGTCCCTAGTGTTAGTTACACTCCTAGTATAGTCCCCAGAGTTAGTTACACCCCTGGTAATGCCCCTAGTGTTAGTTACACCCCTGGTATTTCCCCTAGTGTTAGTTACACCCCTGGTATTGCCCCTAGTGTTAGTTACACCCCTGGTATAGTCCCTAGTGTTAGTTACACCCCTGGTATAGTCCCTAGTGTTAGTTACACCCCTGGTATTTCCCCTAGTGTTAGTTACACCCCTGGTATTGCCCCTAGTGATAGTTACACCCCTGGTATAGTCCCTAGTGTTAGTTACACCCCTGGTATTGCCCCTAGTGTTAGTTACACCCCTGGTATTGCCCCTAGTGTTAGTTACACCCCTGGTATAGTCCCTAGTGTTAGTTACACCCCTGGTATAGTCCCTAGTGTTAGTTACACCCCTAGTATAGTCCCCAGAGTTAGTTACACCCCTGGTAATGCCCCTAGTGTTAGTAACACCCCTGGTATAGTCCCTAGTGTTAGTTACACCCCTGGTATTTCCCCTAGTGTTAGTTACACCCCTGGTATTGCCCCTAGTGTTAGTTACACCCCTGGTATAGTTCCTAGTGTTAGTTACACCCCTGGTATTGCCCCTAGTGTTACTTACACCCCTGGTATAGTCTCTATTGTTAGTTACATCCTGGTATTACCCTGTCCAACTGGGGGAAAGTGTGTTTGTGTCTCTTACTCCTGATGGAGGGGACACATCAGTGAAAATACAGAGGAAGAGGAGGAGGTGGGTGGAAGACAATTACATGACACTAATACAGAGACAGAGCTGGCCACTGCATCTCACCTCTCAACCCTGCATCCCAACCCCCACCCCGTCCCTCTCAGTCACCAGCGCTGCAGGCCAAAATCAATACCTCCCAGTCAGAAGGGAAATATTTCCTGCTCCCTAACAAGAGGAGGACATACATTCTGACGAAGATGAGAACACAGGAAAACAACAACAAAGGGAGAGGTAGAATGGGAGGAGAGGTGGAATGGAGAGGAGAGGTGGAATGGAGAGGAGAGGTGGAATGGAGAGGAGAGGTGGAATGGAGAGGAGAGGTAGAATGAGAAGAGAGATGGAGAGGAGAGGTAGAATGGAGAGGAGAGGTAGAATGGAGAGGAGAGGTAGATTGCAGAGGAGAGGTAGAATGGAGAGGAGAGGTAGATTGAAGAGGAGAGGAAGAATGAAGAGGAGAGGTAGAGGAGAGGAGGAGATGAGAGGTAGAATGGAGAGGAGAGGTAGAATGGAGAGGAGAGGTAGATTGAAGAGGAGATGAAGAATGGAGAGGAGAGGTAGAGGAGAGGAGGAGATGAGAGGTAGAATGGAGAGGAGAGGTAGAATGAGAGGAGAGGTAGAATGGAGAGGAGAGGTAGAATGGGAGGAGAGGTAGAATGGGAGGAGAGGTAAAATGGAGAGGAGAGGTAGAATGAGAGGAGAGGTAGAATGAGAGGAGAGGTAGAATGGAGAGGAGTGATGGAGGGGACAGGTAGATTGGAGAGGAGAGGTAGAATGGAGAGGAGAGGTAGAATGGAGAGGAGAGGTAGAATGAGAGGAGAGGTAGAATGAGAGGAGTGATGGAGGGGACAGGTAGATTGGAGAGGAGAGGTAGAATGGAGAGGAGAGGTAGAATGGAGAGGAGAGGTAGAATGAGAGGAGAGGTAGAATGAGAGGAGAGGTAGAATGGAGAGGAGAGGTAGAATGGAGAGGAGAGATGGAGGGGACAGGTAGATTGGAGAGGAGAGGTAGAATGGAGAGGAGAGGTAGAATGGAGAGGAGAGGTAGAATGGAGAGGAGAGGTAGAATGGAGAGGAGAGGTAGAATGAGAGGAGAGGTAGAATGAGAGGAGAGATGGAGGGGACAGGTAGATTGGAGAGGAGAGGTAGAATGGAGAGGAGAGATGGAGAGGAGAGGAGAGGAAGAATGCAGAGGAGAAGAGAGGTAGAATGGAGAGGAGTGGAGAGGTGGAGCGGAGAGGTAGAATGAGAGGAGAGGAGAGGTAGAATGGAGAGAAGAGGAGCGGTAGAATGGAGAGAAGAGGAGAGGTGGAGAGGAGAGATTTAATGAGAGGAGGGTTAGAAGGAGAGGAGAGGTAGAATGCAGAGGAAGGCGCCAAATTCAAAAACAGAAATACTCATAATACAACTTCATAGAAAATACAATCGTTATAAAATCAAAATAAAGCTTAACTTCTTGGTTAATCCAGCCGCCGTGTCAGATTTCAAAAAGGCTTTAAGGCGAAAGCACACCATGCAATTATCTGAGGACAGCCCCCCCCCCCCCCCCCCCCCCCCCCCCCCCCCCCCCCCCCCCCCCCCCCCCCCCCCCCCCCCCCCCCCCCCCCCCCGCATACAATCACATGAAAATCAGATTTCAACCAGGCAGGTGTGCGACAAAAGTCAGAAATAGCGATATAATTAATGCCTTTCCTTTGAAGATCTTCTTCTGTTGGCACTCCAAAATGTCCTAGAAACATCACAAATGGTCCTTTTGTTCGATAATGTCCTTCTTTATGTCCCAAAAAATGTCCATTTATTTGGCGCGTTTGATTCAGAAATACACCGGTTTCAACTCGCCCAACATGCCTACAAAGTATCTAATAAGTTACCTGTAAACTTGGTCCAAACATTTCAAACAACGTTCCTAATCCAACCTTAGGTACCCTAAAACATAAATAATCAATCAAATTTAAGACGGGATAAACTGTGTTCAATACCGGATAAAAAAAAACAATGTGAGTCTGTAACGTCTGTGGTGGAAGAAGGTGAGGACCAAAGCGTAGCTTTTTTATTTTTAATAAAATAACTGAACACTGAACAAAACAACAAACGACAAACGAACAGTCCCGTAAAGTGAATGAAAAAAACACTAAACAGGAAATAAACACCCACAACTCAAAAGTGAAACCAGGCTACCTAAGTATGATTCTCAATCAGGGACAACGATTGACAGCTGCCTCTGATGGAGAACCATATCAGGTCGAACACAGAAAATCCCAAATTATAGAAAAAAAGAACATAGACAACCCACCCAACTCACGCCCTGACCATACTAAAACAAAGACGTAACAAAAGAACTAAGGTCAGAACGTGACACCATCTGAGTGACACATGGAAAGAACAGGACTACTTCTTAATTTCTCAAAAGAAAAACATCAACCAATTTCTAAAGACTGTTGACATCTAGAGGAAGCCATAGGAAATTCAACCAGGCTCCTCATAAATAGGGGTTCCCAAAGAAATCGAAAACACAATGAACTAAAAAAAAAAATCCTGGATGGTTTGTCCTCTGGGTTTTGCCTGCCAAATCAGTGCTGTTACACTCACAGACATTATTTTAACAGTTTTAGAAACTTCAGAGTGTTGTCTACCCAAATCTACCAATTGAATTATATGCATATCCTAGCTTCTGGGCCTGAGTAACAGGCAGTTTTCTTTGGGCACATGTTTCATCCAGATGTCAAAATAGTAAATAGTTTATTCATAGTAAAAATTCCATGTCTTAGGTCAGTTAGTATCACTTTATTTTAAGAATGTTAAATGTCAGAACAATAGTAGAGATAATTATTTATTTCAGCTTTTATTTATTTCATCACATTCCCAGTGGGTCAGAAGTTTACATACACTCAATTAGTATTTGGTAGCATTACCTTTAAATTGTTTAACTTGGGTAAAATGTTTCAGGTAGCCTTCTACAACCTTCTCACAATAAGTTGGGTGAATTTTGGCCCATTCCTCCTGACAGAGCTGGTGTAACTGAGTCAGGTTTGTAGGACCTCCTTGCTCGCACACACTTTTTCAGTTCTGCCCACAAATTGTCTATAGGATTGAGGTCAGGGCTTTGTGATGGCCACTCCAATGCCTTGACTTTGTTGTCCTTAAGCCATTTTGCCACAACTTTGGAAGTATGCTTGGGGTCATAGTCCATTTGGAAGACCCATTTGCGATCAAGCATTAGCTTCCTGACTGATGTCTTGATATGTTGCTTCAATATATCCACATCATTCTCCTGCCTCAAGATGCCATCTATTTTGGAAGTGCACCAGTCCCTCTTGCAGCAAAGCACCCACACAACATGATGCTGCCACCCCCGTGCTTCACGGTTGGGATGGTGTTCTTCGGCTCACAAGCATCCCCCTTTATCCTCCAAACATAACAATGGTCATTATTGCCAAACAGTTCTATTTTTGTTTCATCAGACCAGAGGACATTTCTCTAAAAATTACGGTTTTTGTCCCCATGTGCAGTTGCAAACCGTAGTCTGGCTTTTATATGGCGGTTTTGGAGCAGTGTCTTCTTCCTTGTGGAATGGCCTTTCAGGTTAAGTCGAACTCATTTTACTGTGGATATAGATAATTTTGTATTTGTATTTTGGTTTCCTCCAGCATCTTCACAGGCTTTGTTGTTGTTCTGGGATTGATTTGCACGTTTCACACCAAAGTACATTCATCTCTAGGAGATAGAACGCGTCTCCTTCCTGAGCGGTATTACAGTTGCGTGGTCCCATGGTGTTTATACTTACGTATTGTTGTTTGTACAGATGAATGTGGTACCTTCAGGTGTTTGGAAATTGCTCCCAGGGATGAACCAGACTTGTGGAGGTATACAATTTTTTTCTGAGGTCTTGGCTGATTTCTTTTGATTTTCCCATAATGTCAAGCAAAGAGGCACTGAGGTTGAAGGTAGGCCTTGAAATACATCCACAGGTACACCTCCAATTGACTCAAATGATGTCAATTAGCCTATCATAAGCTTCTAAAGCCATGACATAATTTTCTGGAATTTTCCAAGCTGTTTAAAGGCACAGTCAACATAGTGTATGTAAACCTCTGACCCTCTGGAATTGTGATACAGTGAGTTATAAGTGTAATAATCTGTTATTAAACAATTGTTGTAAAAATTACTTGTGTCATGCACAAAGTAGATGTCCTAACTGACTTGCCAAAACTATAGTTTGCGAACAAGACATTTGTGGAGTGGATGAAAAACAAGTTTTAATGACTTCAACCAAAGTGTATGCAAACTTCCGACTTCAACTGTATATAGCCATGTTGCTACCTGGTGCCCCTGCACATTGACTCGGTACTGGTACCCCCTGTATATAGCCATGTTACTACCTGGTACCACTGCACATTGAGTAGGTAAAAAGCAAGGAGAGTTGTTGGACCCACCTGTAGAGAAGGTTGATCCTTCATCCTCCTTCACCGTTGCTGTGTTGTCTGATCGTATTAGGACTTGTTTGTGTTTTAGAACCGTGCAGAAAGTGAACTGTCTGAAGTTCTAGCTCTTTCCGTGACTGTAACTCATCTGTGGCCCTGAGGTCATCCTTCAGGGTTTCATCTGGAGAGAGCATCAGCTCTGCTATGCATTCATCCACCAGCCCATGTTGTTTTGCATCGCGCAAGGCAGATAGCGTCCTACTATCCTATAGCTGTGGTGGAGGCGATAGCCCGTGGATCAGTCCAGCATCTCTGAAGCTCTGTGAGAATAGCCAGTGAAGGTTGAATGGTGTAGCCACTGGGACCTTTTGTAAAGAACGGGTATAGTAGGTATATAGTAGGGGCATTTAGCCTAACTAAGGCCACACGTAGGACAGCGCGTAGTGAGGCAGAGCTTTCTTCTGACTCGGTTTGATCAGAGCCTCGGAATGACTCCTCTGACCCGTGTTTAGAGGACAACGGCGGATGCTGGTAAATTATCTGTTAATTAACGCCAGGCCATCAGCCCTGGCTAGCCGTGTTTCCCTCAACTTCACAGGCAGGATGGACTTCTTAGGGATAGGGGGCAGTATTCTGAAGTTTGGATGACCGAGGTGCCCAAAGTAAACCGCCTGTTACTCAGACCCAGAAGATAGGATATGCATATAATTGGTAGTATTGGATAGAAAACACTCTAAAGTTTCTAACACTGTTAAAAAATGTCTGTGAATATAACAGAACTGATATGGCAGGCAAAAACCCGAGGAGAATCGACCCAGAGATTATTTATTTTTTTAGGTTACCACTCATTGGAATGGCTGTCTTTGGGCAAATCAACCTCCCAGATTGCAGTTCCTAGGGCTTCCGCTAGATGTCAACAGTCTTTAGAACGAGGTTCAGGCTTGTTTTTTGAAAAATGTATCTAGGTGGCTCTCATTTTGACTAGTATTGTGGTGCGCGGGGATGAGGGCACGCACTTCATTATTTATCTCCGGTAATGAACATATTATTCTCTGTCTTAAAATTTATAGTTTATTTACATATTAGAATACCTGAGGATTGATTAGAAACGTTGTTTGACTTGTTTGGATGAAGTTTATTGGTAACTTTTGGGATTCCTTTGTCTGCATTTTGAACGAGGGAAACCAGTGGATTACTGAATCAAGTGCGCCAACTAAACTGACTTTTTTGGGATATAAAGAAGAACTTTATCGAACAAAACAACCATTTGTTATGTAGCTGGGACCCTTGGGATTGCAAACAGAGGAAGATCTTCAAATTTACTATATTGCTATTTCTGACTTTCTGCCTCTGCTTGTTTGGAATATGTTTACATTTGTTTGTATTTATTTCACCTTTAGAAGGAGAAGGAGAAATGGGGAAGTCTTAGGCGAGTAGCTGTGGGGGGTACAGTACTGTTGACCGGGGTAGGGGTAACCAGGTGGAAAGCATGGCCAGCCGTAGAAAAATGCTTTTTGAAATCCTCAATTATAGTGGAATTATCGGTGGTGACAGAGCTTCCTATCCTCAGTGCAGTGGGACGTAGCGTGCTAGCAATACCAGGGAAGAGGGATGTAGCGTGCTAACAATACCAAGGAAGAGGGATGTAGCGTGCTAACAATACCAGGGAAGAGGGATGTAGCATGCTAACAATACCAAGGAAGAGGGATGTCGCGTGCTAGCAATACCAGGGAAGAGGGATGTAGCATGCTAACAATACCAAGGAAGAGGGATGTAGCGTGCTAACAATAGCAGGGAAGAGGGATGTAGCGTGCTAACAATAGCAGGGGAGAGGGATGTAGCGTGCTAGCAATACCAGGGAAGAGGGATTTAGCATGCTAACAATACCAAGGAAGAGGGATGTAGCGTGCTAACAATAGCAGGGAAGAGGGATGTAGCGTGCTAACAATAGCAGGGAAGAGGGATGTAGCGTGCTAACAATAGCAGGGAAGAGGGATGTAGCGTGCTAACAATAGCAGGGAAGAGGGTTGTAGCGTGCTAACAATACCAGGGAAGAGGGATGTAGCATGCTAACAATACCAAGGAAGAGGGTTGTAGTGTGCTAACAATAGCAGGGAAGAGAGATGCCTAGTGGGGCGGCAACCAAATCTCACACCTTAGCTGCTAGCTGGCTAGGCTAACAACCTTCCTAGATGCGGCTATCTAGGGAAGTGGCTCTTTGGAGTTGTAAATAGTCAAAGGACGACTCGTGCTCGGTGGCCTCGAAAACGAGCACAACAGTGGAGGATATCTTGACAAGGTTAGCACTGGAGTAAGGTGGTGTCACGTTCTGACCTTTATTTCCTTTGTTTTGTATAGTGTGTTTCAGTGTTCAGTGTTTTCTTTATTAAATGTCATCATGAACACATACCACGCCGCATTTTGGTCCTCCGATCCTTCTAGCCTCTCCTCTTCAGATGAAGAGGAGGACGGCCGTGACAGAATAACCCACCAACCAAGGACCAAGCGGCGTGGTAACAGACGGCGACAGCAGCAGCAACAACAGCGGCCAGCATCGCAGGACTCCTGGACATGGGAGGAGATTTTGAACAGAGAGGGACCCTGGGCACAGGCTGGGGAATATCGCCGCCCCAAAGCAGAGCTGGAGGCAGCGAAAGCTGAGCGGCGGCGATATGAGGAGGCAGCGCGACAGGTACGAGAGGCAGCCCCCAAAAAAATTTGGGGGGAGGCACACGAGGAGTGGGGCTAAGCCAGGTAGCAGGCCTGAGCTCTTCAGATGAAGAGGAGGACGCCCGTGACAGGTGGCTAACACACACACACACACACACACACACACACACACACACACACACACACACACACACACACACACACACACACACACACTAGCAGGTGGGCTAAGTCAGCACAAGACAAGGAAGCCTGATATCCTCAGATAAAAGGGATAGGTAGGGGAGAGTTGTCACACAGGCTTGGAGGGTGAATTTCACGCTCTGACCCACAGGCTGTTAGTGACAGACTGACAGTACACACAACTCACGCAGAGTTTAGTTTACCCTGCCGGGACCGCAGCGAAGCAGGCCGTATGGCTTTGGTTCTGAAGTTATCCTTCTGTGTCAAACAAAATCACTGTTGGATTACATTCCATTGTATTTGTGCAAACTAATATTTAAACGTTATTCTTATTCCCCTGATACATACATATAGTGAGTGAGTGAGTGAGTGAGTGAGTGAGTGAGTGAGTGAGTGAGTGAGTGAGTGGAGTGAGTGGAGTGAGTGAGTGAGTGAGTGAGTGAGTGAGTCTAACATTGTAAATTCCTCCTTCATTAACTCCTATTAATTAGTGCAAAGTGAAGCAGGTAATTATTTACCTTTTCCCTATTGGAGAGTATTATATTGGTTCCCAATGAATTATAACATTCAATTAACCTACAGGTCCTCTTCTCTCTCTCTGACCTCTCTCTCTCTGACCTCCCTCTCTCTGACCTCTCTCTCTCTCTCTCTCGGACCTCCCTCTCTGACTTCTCTCTCTCCCCGACCTCTCTCTCTCGCTCTGACCTCTCTGTCTCTCTCTCTCTGACCTCTCCCTCTCTGATCTCTCTCTCTCTCTCTCTCTGATCTCTCTCTCTCTCTCTGACATCTGTCTGACCTCTCTCTCTCTGATCCCTCTCCCTCTCTCTCTCTCTCTCTCTCTCCCCCCTCTCCGACCTCTCCCTCTCTGAAATCTCTCTAACCTCTCTCTCTCTGATCTCTCTCTCTCTCTCTGATCTCTCTCTCTTTGCCGATCTGTGTAATCTGAGGGAAATATGTGTCTCTAATATGGTCATACATTCTGCAGGAAGTTAGGAAGTGCAGCTCAGTTTCCATCTCATTTTGAGGGCAGTGTCTTCTCTTGAGAGACAGGTCTGCCTACGGCGGCCTTTCTAAAATAGCAAGGCTATTCTCACTGAGTCTGTACATAGTCAAAGCTTTCCTTAAGTTTGGGTCAGTCACAGTTGGGTACACAGTTGGGGTTTCAGTAACTGTCTGTTAGGTGGCCGTAAAATTTCCATGAATTTCCATTATTAAAGTGAGCTGGAGTTGAGTCAGTATGTTGGCAGCAGCCACTCAATGTTAGTGGAGGCTGTTTAACAGTCTGATGGCCTTGAGATAGAAGCTGTTTTTCAGTCTCTCGGTCCCTGCTTTGATGCACCTGTACTGACCTCGCCTTCTGGATGATAGCGGGGTGAACAGGCAGTAGCTCGGGTGGTTGTTTTCCTTGATGATCTTTATGGCCTTCCTGTGACATCGTGTGGTGTAGGTGTCCTGGAGGGCAGGTAGTTTGCCCCCGGTGATGCGTTGTGCAGACCTTACTATCCTCTGGAGGGCTTTACGGTTGTGGGCGGAGCAGTTGCCGTACCAGGCGGTGATACAGCCCGACAGGATGCTCTCGATTGTGCATCTGTCAAATTTTGTGAGTGCTTTTGGTGACAAGACAAATTTCTTCAGCCTCCTGAGGTTGAAGAGGCGCTGCAGCGCCTTCTTCACTATGCTTTCTGTGTGAGTGGACCAATTCAGTTTGTCCGTGATGTGTACGCTGAGGAACTTAAAACGTACTACCCTCTCCACTACTGTCCCGTCGATGTGGATAGGGGGGTGCTCCCTCTGCTGTTTCCTGAAGTCCACAAGCATCTCCTTTGTTTTGTTGACGTTGAGTGTGAGGTTATTTTCCTGACACCACACTCCGAGGGCCCTCACCTCCTCCCTGTAGGCCGTCTCGTCGTTGTTGGTAATCAAGCCTACCACTGCAGTGTCGCAAACTTGATGATTGAGTCGGAGGCGTGCATGGCCACGCAGTCATGGGTGAACAGGGAGTACAGGAGAGGGCTCAGAACGCACCCTTGTGGGGCCCCAGTGTTGAGGATCAGCGGGGTGGAGATGTTGTTACCTACCCTCACCACCTGGGGGCGGCCCGTCAGGAAGTCCAGTACCCAGTTGCACAGGTCGGGGTCGAGACCCAGGATCTCGAGCTTGATGACGAGCTTGGAGGGCACTATGGTGTTAAATGCCGAGCTGTAGTCGATGAACAGCATTCTCACATAGGTATTCCTCTTGTCCAGATGGGTTAGGGCAGTGTGCAGTGTGATTGCGATTGCATCGTCTGTGGACCTATTGGGGCGGTAAGCAAATTGGAGTGGGTCTAGGGTGTCAGGTAGGGTGGCGGTGATATGGTCCTTGACTAGTCTCTCAAAGCACTTCATGATGACGGAAGTGAGTGCTACGGGGCGGTAGTCATGTAGCTCAGTTACCTTAGCTTTCTTGGGAACAGGAACAATGGTGGTCCTCTTCAAGCATGTGGGAACAGCAGACTGTGGTAAGGATTGATTGAATATGTCCGTAAACACACCAGCCAGCTGGTCTGCGCATGCCCTGAGGACGCGGCTGGGGATGCCGTCTGGGCCTGCAGCCATGCGAGGGTGAAGGAAAGTTTGCAGGTTTTGGTAGCGGGCCGTGTCAGTGGCACTGTATTGTCCCCAAAGTGGGCAAAAAAGTTATTTAGTCTGTCTGGGAGCAAGACATCCTGGTCCACGACGGGGCTGGTTTTCTTTTTGTAATCCGTGATTGACTGTAGACCCTGCCACATACCTCTTGTGTCTGAGCCGTTGAATTGCGACTCTACTTTGTCTCTATACTGACGCTTAGCTTGTTTAATTGCCTTGCGGATGGAATAGCTACACTGTTTGTATTCGGTCATGTTTCCGGTCACCTTGCCCTGGTTAAAAGCAATGGTTCGCGCTTTCAGTTTCGCACGAATGCTGCCATCAATCCACTGTTTCTGGTTTAGGAATGTTTTAATCGTTGCTGTGGGTATAACATGGTCAATGCACTTTCGAATGAACTCGCTCACCGAATCTGCGTATTCGTCAATGTTGTTGTTGGACGCAATGCGGAACATAACCCAATCCACGTGATAGAAGCAGTCTTGAAGCGTGGAATCAGATTGGTCGGACCAGCGTTGAACAGACCTGAGCGCGGGAGCTTCTTGTTTTAGTCTCTGTCTGTAGGATGGAAGCAACAAAATGGAGTCATGGTCAGCTTTTCCGAAAGGAGGGCGGGGGAGGGCCTTATATGCGTCGCTGATGTTAGAATAACAGTGATCCAGGGTTTTACCAGCCCTGGTTGCGCAATCGATATGCTGATAGAATTTAGGGAGTCTTGTTTTCAGATTAGCCTTGTTAAAATCACCAGCTACAATGAATGCAGCCTCAGGATATGTGGTTTCCAGTTTACATACAGTCAAATAAAGTTCGTTCAGGGCCATCGATGTGTCTGCTTGGGGGGGAATATATATGGCTGTGATTATAATCTAAGAGAATTCCCTTGGTAGAAAATGCGGTCGACATTTGATTGTGAGGAATTCTAAATCAGGTGAACAGAAGGACTTGAGTTCCTGTATGTTGTTGTGACCACACCACGTCTCGTTAATCATAAAGCATACGCCCCCGCCCCTCTTCTTACCAGAAAGATGTTTGTTTCTGTTGGCGCGATGCGTGGAGAAACCAGCTGGCTGCACCGACTCCGTTAGCGTCTCTCGGGTGAGCCATGTTTCCGTGAAGCAAAGAACATTACAGTCTCTGATGTCTCTCTGGAATCCTACCCTTGCTCGTATTTCATCAACCTTGTTGCAAAAGACTGGACATTGGCGAGTAGTATGCTAGGGATTGGTGAGCGATGTGCCCGTCTCCGGAGCCTGACCAGAAGACCGCTTTGTTTGCCCCTTTTACGCCGACGTTGTTTTGGGTCTCCGGCTGGGATCCATTCCGTTGTCCTGGGTGAAAGGCAGAACACAGGATCCGCTTCGGGAAAGTCATATTCCTGATCGTAATGATGGTGAGTTGACGTTGCTCTCATATTCAGTAGTTCCTCCGACTGTATGTAATGAAACCTAAGATGACCTGGGGTACCAATGTAAGATATAACAAGTAAAAAAAAAAAAAAAACTGCATAGTTTCCTAGGAACGCGAAGAGAGGAGGCCATCTCTGTCGGCGCCGGCAGTAACTGTCTGTTAGGTGGCAGTAACTGTCTGTTAGGTGGCAGTAACTCTCTGTAACTGTCTGTAACTGTTTGTAACTGTCTGTAACTGTCTGTTAGGTGGCAGTAACTGTCTGTAACTGTTTGTAACTGTCTGTAACTGTTTGTTAGGTGGCAGTAACTGTCTGTAACTGTCTGTTACTGTCTGTTACTGTCTGTAACTGTTTGTTAGGTGGCTGTAACTGTCTGTATGGTGGCTGTAACTGTCTGTAACTGTCTGTTATGTGGCTGTAACTGTCTGTATGGTGGCTGTAACTGTCTGTAACTGTCTGCATGGTGGCTGTAACTGTCTGTAACTGTCTGTTAGGTGGCTGTAACTGTTTGTAACTGTCTTTAACTGTTTGTTAGGTGGCTGTAACTGTCTGTATGGTGGCTGTAACTGTCTGTAACTGTCTGTTATGTGGCTGTAACTGTCTGTATGGTGGCTGTAACTGTCTGTAACTGTCTGTAACTGTCTGTTACTGTCTGTTACTGTCTGTAACTGTTTGTTAGGTGGCAGTAACTGTCTGTAACTGTCTGTTAGGTGGCTGTAACTGTCTGTTAGGTGGCAGTAACTGTCTGTAACTGTCTGTTAGGTGGCAGTAACTGTCTGTAACTGTCTGTTAGGTGGCAGTAACTGTCTGTTACTGTCTGTAACTGTTTGTTACTGTCTGTTACTGTCTGTTACTGTCTGTAACTGTCTGTTAGGTGGCAGTAACTGTCTGTAACTGTCTGTTAGGTGGCAGTAACTGTCTGTTAGGTGGCATTAACTGTCTGTTAGGTGGCAGTAACTGTCTGTTAGGTGGCAGTAACTGTCTGTAACTGTCTGTAACTGTCTGTTACTGTCTGTTACTGTCTGTTACTGTCTGTAACTGTCTGTTAGGTGGCTGTAACTGTCTGTATGGTGGCTGTAACTGTCTGTAACTGTCTGTAACTGTCTGTTACTGTCTGTTACTGTCTGTAACTGTCTGTTAGGTGGCAGTAACTGTCTGTAACTGTCTGTTAGGTGGCAGTAACTGTCTGTTAGGTGGCAGTAACTGTCTGTAACTGTCTGTTAGGTGGCAGTAACTGTCTGTTAGGTGGCAGTAACTGTCTGTTAGGTGGCAGTAACTGTCTGTTAGGTGGCAGTAACTGTCTGTAACTGTCTGTTAGGTGGCAGTAACTGTCTGTTATGTGGCAGTAACTGTCTGTTACTGTCTGTTAGGTGGCAGTAACTGTCTGTTAGGTGGCTGTAACTGTCTGTTAGGTGGCAGTACCTGTCTGTAACTGTCTGTTAGATGGCAGTTGCCAACTAACAGACAGTTACTGCAACCGAATAGACAGTTACTGTCATTTAACAGAAATTGCTGCCACCTAACATACAGTTACTGCCACCTAACAGACAGTTAGACAGTAACAGACAGTAACAGACAGTTAGAGACAGTTACTGCCACCTAACAAACAGTTACTGCCATCTAACAGACAGTAACAGACAGTAACAGACAGTAACAGACAGTAACAGACAGTTAGAGACAGTTACTACCATCTAACAGACAGTGGCCAGATTGCACCTCATCTCTTCTTAGTTTACATGTTTACTGCGTTAGTCTCTACAGGAACACATTTGGCCATTATCTAAATGCACAAACCCTGTATTTAGAATTATATTAAATGTAATCATGGGTCATAAATACAAACACATTTTGAAGTCATTCTGGATTTTGTTTTTAATAGATTTTATGAATGATCGTTAACAGCACAGTTTTAATCAGCTACAAAACAGAACACCTACAGTAAATAATATAATATATATATATATATAATATATATAATATATAGCATTATGCACGTCAAACATCGTTTGATCTGTCAGATCGACATGAAGTAAGTCTTTAGAAAGGGTATCACCTATTCTGCGATGCACATTTTGTGGATTAATGAGGATGAGGGATACTTGTGTTTTCTATTCCTTGACATCGACAGTAAAGGCTTGTTACAAACCAGCCAAGTCATTAGCAGTCGCAGGTCATGTTTTGTCGATGTAATTCATCGCTGTTTTGTTTCACAAAGTCCTTTTTGTGCCGCATCTGAGGTCGAGGGAGCTGCGGCCCGGGGAGTTTAAACCGAACAGCTGTTAGCTACTTTACTCCAGTTTCATCTCTGAAGTGACCTTTAACCTTTAACCAGGTGAATACGCAAAGAAAATAGGACAAGTCAGGAGAGTTGGCAGCTCGCCGTTTATATTGTCCTCATATTACAGTAGACTTCAACACCTCAAACTGTCAACAACAACAACAAAAATACGTAAATTGCTAGTGGGTCTTTCCAATGTGAATTTGAGCTGAATGTGCGACTAACTGCTTGACGGTCATAGGTTGATAGGTTTTACTTCGCTGTTAATTTACAAACGAAAATACAATGACAAGTATTTATGGACTAATTTCTTTGACAAAATGTTTTGGGGAATTTCAATAATGCAATTATATTTTGTATTACTTAGTATATTATACCATATTAATATTTTATTACTAATATATTATTATTAAATATATGTAATATGAATAATATTAATGAACAAATTAAATATTTAATAACCATAGTTATAATTTAGTGAATAAATAATTTCCTATGTAGTTTCCTTCCTATATTGTTTGCAACTTTTTATTTTTTATTAGGTGTTTATTAAGATGTTAAAACTATTTCATAGTTTGATCCTTATATTTGACTCATCTTTTAAATGTTATTTAAATGAATAAACCATTGAATAATGCTAACGTTTATTATGTAGACGTGATCTACGTACAGGAAACGATCCCTATAAATGATGTCCGTTTGGCTATACCACTGACTGGTCCTGTTCTAATGGACTACCTCCATTCACTGTTTGGCTATACCACTGACTGGTCCTGTTCTAACGGACTACCTCCATTCACTGTTTGGCTATACCACTGACTGGTCCTGTTCTAACGGACTACCTCCATTCACTGTTTGGCTATACCACTGACTGGTCCTGTTCTAATGGACTACTGGTCCTGTTCTAATGGACTACTGGTCCTGTTCTAATGGACTACCTCCATTCACTGTTTGGCTATACCACTGACTGGTCCTGTTCTAACGGACTACCTCCATTCACTGTTTGGCTATACCACTGACTGGTCCTGTTCTAACGGACTACCTCCATTCACTGTTTGGCTATACCACTGACTGGTCCTGTTCTAACGGACTACCTCCATTCACTGTTTGGCTATACCACTGACTGGTCCTGTTCTAACGGACTACCTCCATTCACTGTTTGGCTATACCACTGACTGGTCCTGTTCTAACGGACTACCTCCATTCACTGTTTGGCTATACCACTGACTGGTCCTGTTCTAACGGACTACCTCCATTCACTGTTTGGCTATACCACTGACTGGTCCTGTTCTAATGGACTACCTCCATTCACTGTTTGGCTATACCACTGACTGGTCCTGTTCTAATGGACTACCTCCATTCACTGTTTGGCTATACCACTGACTGGTCCTGTTCTAACGGACTACCTCCATTCACTGTTTGGCTATACCACTGACTGGTCCTGTTCTAACGGACTACCTCCATTCACTGTTTGGCTATACCACTGACTGGTCCTGTTCTAACGGACTACCTCCATTCACTGTTTGGCTATACCACTGACTGGTCCTGTTCTAACGGACTACCTCCATTCTCTGTTTGGTTATACCACTGACTGGTCCTGTTCTAATGGACTACCTCCATTCACTGTTTGGCTATACCACTGACTGGTCCTGTTCTAATGGACTACCTCCATTCACTGTTTGGCTATACCACTGACTGGTCCTGTTCTAATGGACTACCTCCATTCACTGTTTGGCTATACCACTGACTGGTCCTGTTCTAACGGACTACCTCCATTCACTGTTTGGCTATACCACTGACTGGTCCTGTTCTAACGGACTACCTCCATTCACTGTTTGGCTATACCACTGACTGGTCCTGTTCTAATGGACTACCTCCATTCACTGTTTGGCTATACCACTGACTGGTCCTGTTCTAACGGACTACCTCCATTCACTGTTTGGCTATACCACTGACTGGTCCTGTTCTAACGGACTACCTCCATTCTCTGTTTGGTTATACCACTGACTGGTCCTGTTCTAACGGACTACCTCCATTCACTATTTGGCTATACCACTGACTGGTCCTGTTCTAACGGACTACCTCCATTCACTGTTTGGCTATACCACTGACTGGTCCTGTTCTAACGGACTACCTCCATTCACTGTTTGGCTATACCACTGACTGGTCCTGTTCTAACGGACTACCTCCATTCACTGTTTGGCTATACCACTGACTGGTCCTGTTCTAACGGACTACCTCCATTCCCCGTGACACAGCATCTTTTAGCGAACAGAGACATTCGAATAGTCATAGACCGACGCAATTGACCTACTGTAATGTCAGGCCAGTATTGTTGTGCTGGTCTATTCTGGCCTATTCCGACGCAATTGACCTACTGTAATTTCAGGCCAGTATTGTTGTGCTGGTCTATTCTGGCCTATTGTAATGTCAGGCCAGTACTGTTGTGCTGGTCTATTCTGGTCTATTGTAATTTCAGGCCAGTATTGTTGTGCTGGTCTATTCTGGTCTATTGTAATTTCAGGCCAGTATTGTTGTGCTGGTCTATTCTGGCCTACTGTAATTTCAGGCCAGTATTGTTGTGCTAGTCTATTGTAATGTCAGAGGCTAGTGACCAACAAGTGCCGTGTCAGAACGATTAGCATAGCAGCATCTCCCCTCAATGCCCCTTAGGGTCATTCCACCAATTCGGTGGCTTTTGAGAAATGTAACCCCTGTTTTTTTAAAAAATACATCTGATTTCACCTAATTATAACGTCCTGTCATAAAATGTTCAACAAGGAGTGTCAATTGAATGGAAGCTTTAGAAAAAAATCTGAAATTGTTAAAAGGTCCAGCCTGTCTATCTATAGGTAACTAGCCTGTCTATCTATAGGTAACTAGCCTGTCTATCTATAAGTAACTAGCCTGTCTATCTATAGGTAACTAGCCTGTCTATCTATAGGTAACTAGCCTGTCTATCTATAGGTAACTAGCCTGTCTATCTATAGGTAACTAGCCTGTCTATCTATAGGTAACTAGCCTGTCTATCTATAAGTAACTAGCCTGTCTATCTATAGGTAACTAGCCTGTCTATCTATAGGTAACTAGCCTGTCTATCTATAGGTAACTAGCCTGTCTATCTATAGGTAACTAGCCTGTCTATCTATAGGTAACTAGCCTGTCTATCTATAGGTAACTAGCCTGTCAATCTATAGCTAACTAGCCTGTCTATCTATAGGTAACAGGGTTGATGTGTTATTCTAGCCTGTCTATCTATAGGTAACTAGCCTGTCTATCTATAGGTAACTAGCCTGTCTATCTATAGTTAACTAGCCTGTCTATCTATAGCTAACTAGCCTGTCTATCTATAGGTAACTAGCCTGTCTATCTATAGGTAACAGGGTTGATGTGTTATTCTAGCCAGTCTATCTATGGGTAACAGGGTTGATGTGTTATTCTAGCCTGTCTATCTATAGGTAACAGGGTTGATGTGTTATTCTAGCCTGTCTATCTATAGGTAACAGGGTTGATGTGTTATTCTAGCCTGTCTATCTATAGGTAACAGGGTTGATGTGTTATTCTAGCCTGTCTATCTAAGCTTAACAGGGTTGATGTGTTATTCTAGCCTGTCTATCTATATGTAACAGGGTTGATGTGTTATTCTAGCCTGTCTATCTATAGGTAACAAGGTTGATGTGTTATTCTAGCCTGTCTATCTATAGGTAACAGGGTTGATGTGTTATTCTAGCCTGTCTATCTAAGCTTAACAGGGTTGATGTGTTATTCTAGCCTGTCTATCTATAGGTAACAGGGTTGATGTGTTTTTCTAGCCTGTCTATCTATAGGTAACAGGGTTGATGTGTTATTCTAGCCTGTCTATCTATAGGTAACAGGGTTGATGTGTTATTCTAGCCTGTCTATCTATAGGTAACAGGGTTGATGTGTTATTCTAGCCTGTCTATCTATAGGTAACAGGGTTGATGTGTTATTCTAGCCTGTCTATCTATAGGTAACAGGGTTGATGTGTTATTCTAGCCTGTCTATCTATAGGTAACAGGGTTGATGTGTTATTCTAGCCTGTCTATCTATAGGTAACAGGGTTGATGTGTTATTCTAGCCTGTCTATCTATAGGTAACAGGGTTGATGTGTTATTCTAGCCTGTATATCTATAGGTAACAGGGTTGATGTGTTATTCTAGCCTGTCTATCTATAGGTAACAGGGTTGATGTGTTATTCTAGCCTGTCTATCTATAGGTAACAGGGTTGATGTGTTATTCTAGCCTGTCTATCTATAGGTAACAGGGTTGATGTGTTATTCTAGCCTGTCTTTCTATAGGTAACAGGGTTGATGTGTTATTCTAGCCTGTCTATCTATAGGTAACAGGGTTGATGTGTTATTCTAGCCTGTCTATCTAAGCTTAACAGGGTTGATGTGTTATTCTAGCCTGTCTATCTATAGGTAACAGGGTTGATGTGTTTTTCTAGCCTGTCTATCTATAGGTAACAGGGTTGATGTGTTATTCTAGCCTGTCTATCTAAGCTTAACAGGGTTGATGTGTTATTCTAGCCTGTCTATCTATAGGTAACAGGGTTGATGTGTTATTCTAGCCTGTCTATCTATAGGTAACAGGGTTGATGTGTTATTCTAGCCTGTCTATCTAAGCTTAACAGGGTTGATGTGTTATTCTAGCCTGTCTATCTATAGGTAACAGGGTTGATGTGTTATTCTAGCCTGTCTATCTATAGGTAACAAGGTTGATGTGTTATTCTAGCCTGTCTATCTATAGGTAACAGGGTTGATGTGTTATTCTAGCCTGTCTATCTATAGGTAACAGGGTTGATGTGTTATTCTAGCCTGTCTATCTAAGCTTAACAGGGTTGATGTGTTATTCTAGCCTGTCTATCTATAGGTAACAGGGTTGATGTGTTATTCTAGCCTGTCTATCTATAGGTAACAGGGTTGATGTGTTATTCTAGCCTGTCTATCTATAGGTAACAGGGTTGATGTGTTATTCTAGCCTGTCTATCTATAGGTAACAGGGTTGATGTGTTATTCTAGCCTGTCTATCTATAGGTAACAGGGTTGATGTGTTATTCTAGCCTGTCTATCTATAGGTAACAGGGTTGATGTGTTATTCTAGCCTGTCTATCTATAGGTAACAGGGTTGATGTGTTATTCTAGCCTGTCTATCTATAGGTAACAGGGTTGATGTGTTATTCTAGCCTGTCTATCTAAGCTGAACAGGGTTGATGTGTTATTCTAGCCTGTCTGTCTATGGGTAACAGGGCTGATGTGTTATTCTAGCCTGTCTATCTATAGGTAACAGGGTTGATGTGTTATTCTAGCATGTCTATCTATAGGTAACAGGGTTGATGTGTTATTCTAGCCTGTCTATCTATAGGTAACAGGGTTGATGTGTTTTTCTAGCCTGTCTATCTATAGGTAACAGGGTTGATGTGTTATTCTAGCCTGTCTATCTAAGCTTAACAGGGTTGATGTGTTATTCTAGCCTGTCTATCTATAGGTAACAGGGTTGATGTGTTATTCTAGCCTGTCTATCTATAGGTAACAGGGTTGATGTGTTATTCTAGCCTGTCTATCTAAGCTTAACAGGGTTGATGTGTTATTCTAGCCTGTCTATCTATAGGTAACAGGGTTGATGTGTTATTCTAGCCTGCCTATCTAAGCTTAACAGGGTTGATGTGTTATTCTCGACCCACTCAGTTTTCCACCACAAAACACCAGAAAATGAAATATAAATAAATGTGATTTCATTTGACTTGGTTTTACACTATGATTTGACTATTAGATCTTTAATGTTTCACCTTCTTAAAATGAGAGTTCAGTTCGCGTACCAGGGTTGTACTGTTAAATGAGGGACAGGCTTCAATGAATCACTAATCACATGACATAAAATCATCATCTTCAGAAATGACTTTGACTTTGTCAAAGCAACAAAATAACTAGGGCTTTGCCGTGATGGGGAATCTTTAATTAAGACATGTTGGGATTAAGTTAAAGTCTAGAAGTGACCCAAGGTTGACAGAGGGAAATGTCAAAATGCTGAATTTTGGCACTGTTGCAATTCTGATTAATTAAATTATCCACGTGGTCTATTAAAGGGCAATTCATATCATATAATTTTTTAACAAATAAATAGCTTCTCATTTTTAGTTTATTGAGAAATCATAAAAAAACAAATGTAATTTTTCCATTGTTAAATTAGAATTTAAGTTGACTTCCCAAATTCACAGACTCCAAATTGAAATTGACACCAACGCTGTTCTCCATGCTCTCTATTCTACATGCATATACTGTACTGTGTACCCTTATGATTTTGTATGCAAGGTTTTTGTATAGTAGTTTCTGAAAATACAATTTAGAAGAATATGTTCATTAGCATTGCTTTAACAAAACAAAAATATCTTGCTTGATGGGAGAGAGAGAGAGAGAGAGAGAGAGAGAGAGAGAGAGAGGGGGGGGGGGGGGGAGAGAGAAAGAGATTGGAGAGAGAGAGAAAGAGAGAGGGAGAGAGAGCACTTTTGTGTCATCCGAGCCATCCATCCATCACTCCCCTCCCCCAGCTCCCCTCCAAGCAGCCAGTGCCTGGTCAGAGTTCAGGGGTTAGAGGTTAGGGGTCAGGAGTCAGCTGGTCAGTAGATGGGGATAGGAACCGTCACCCCTCACCTTTGGGAAGGTGATTTTCCAATAACTGGTCCTCCCCTATCTAACCCCTCTGGCTGCTCTGGCCTCTAAAAGAACCAATGGTGGTGTCTCAAATGACACCCTCTTCCCTATATAGAGCACTACTTTTAACCAGAGACCTATGGACCGTGGTCAAAAGCAGAATGACATCCCTGATCCAGAATGACATCCCTGATCCAGAATGACATCCCTGATCCAGAATGACATCCCTGATCCAGAACGACATCCCTGATCCAGAACGACATCCCTGATCCAGAACGACATCCCTGATCCAGAACGACATCCCTGATCCAGAACGACATCCCTGATCCAGAACGACATCCCTGATCCAGAATGACATCCCTGATCCAGAACGACATCCCTGATCCAGAACGACGTCCCTGATCCAGAACAACATCCCTGATCCAGAATGACATCCCTGATCCAGAATGACGTCCCTGATCCAGAATGACGTCCCTGATCCAGAACGACATCCCTGATCCAGAAAGACATCCCTGATCCAGAACGACATCCCTGATCCAGAACGACATCCCTGATCCAGAATGCGACATCCCTGATCCAGAACGACATCCCTGATCCAGAACGACATCCCTGATCCAGAACGACATCCCTGATCCAGAATGACAGCAGCGGATTTACCTGGAGGTTCATGGTCAAATTATAGCATTTATTTTTTTTTGTCACGCAGGAAACGACATCTATTTTTTGTATTGGTTTTTTCCAGATTGAACTGCAAATTCTCATCCGATATTACTACCGGTGTTGTGTTGTCTGAGAAATTGATAAAGTTTCTCTCAAGACATTATTCATTGTTGTGGTCTCTCGGCGTCTCACTGCCTGTGTCTACGATGTCGTTATGATTTCTCCAATATCCAGCCAGAATACTTTACTTTATACAAACATATTAAATCTACATCGAGGAAACAAGATCATGAACCCACTTCCTTCCCTTTTAGCGGGCACATTTACTGTGACATGATAAGGACCGAAGGCTCTGAATGTGGTTAAAACGCTTGAGTGTGCTGCTGTATTAGATGTGGTGCTTGAGTCCCTAATGACACCCTGTTCCCTATATAGTGCACTACTTTTGACCAGAGACCGTATAAGGGAATAGGGTGCCATTTTGGACTTGGTGTTGCAGTGAGTGTCTTTCTGGTGTAGTGTCTCCTCGGAGTGGTCAGGACTGGTCAGGATACATACTGTAGAGGAGGCTATGTGGTCCTGATGAACGCCTGGAGCCGTCTGGTCTGCAGCCACTATGTACTGCAGGGTTGGAACCACTCTGATCTGCAGCCACTCTGTACAGCAGTGTTGGAGTCACTCTGGTCTGCAGCCACTATGTACTGCAGGGTTGGAACCACTCTGGTCTGCAGCCACTATGTACTGCAGCGTTGGAGATGTCTGGTCTGCAGCCACTATGTACTGCGGCGTTGAAGATGTCTGGTCTGCAGCCACTATGTACTGCAGGGTTGGAGATGTCTGGTCTGCAGCCACTATGTACTGCAAGGTTGGAGATGTCTGGTCTGCAGCCACTATGTACTGCAGCGTTGGAGCCGTCTGGTCTGCAGCCACTATGTACTGCAGGGTTGGAGCCACTCCGGTCTGCAGCCACTATGTACTGCAGGGTTGGAGATGTCTGGTCTGCAGCCACTATGTACTGCAAGGTTGGAGATGTCTGGTCTGCAGCCACTATGTACTGCAGGGTTGGAACCACTCTGGTCTGCAGCCACTATGTACTGCAGGGTTGGAGATGTCTGGTCTGCAGCGACTATGTACTGCAGGGTTGGAACCACTCTGGTCTGCAGCCACTATGCACTGCAGTGTTGGTGATGTCTGGTGTGCAGCCACTATGTACTGCAGGGTTGGAACCACTCTGGTCTGCAGCCACTATGTACTGCAGCGTTGGAACCACTCTGGTCTGCAGCCACTATGTACTGCAGGGTTGGAACCACTCTGGTCTGCAGCCACTATGTACTGCAAGGTTGGAACCACTCTGGTCTGCAGCCACTATGTACTGCAGGGTTGGAACCACTCTGGTCTGCAACCACTATGTACTGCAGGGTTGGAACCACTCTGGTCTGCAGCCACTATGTACTGCAGGGTTGGAACCACTCTGGTCTGCAGCCACTATGTACTGCAGGGTTGGAACCACTCTGGTCTGCAGCCACTATGTACTGCAGGGTTGGAACCACTCTGGTCTGCAGCCACGATGTACTGCAGGGTTGGAGATGTCTGGTCTGCAGCCACTATGTACTGCAGTGTTGTATATGCCTGGTTTGCAGCCACTATGTACTGCAGCGTTGGAAACACTCTGGTCTGCAGCCACTATGTACTGCAGTGTTGTAGATGTCTGGTGTGCAGCCACTATGTACTGCAGTGTTGGAGATGTCTGGTCTGCAGCGACTATGTACTGCAGGGTTGGAACCACTCTGGTCTGCAGCCACTATGCACTGCAGTGTTGGAGATGTCTGGTGTGCAGCCACTATGTACTGCAGGGTTGGAACCACTCTGGTCTGCAGCCACTATGTACTGCGGCGTTGAAGATGTCTGGTCTGCAGCCACTATGTACTGCAGGGTTGGAGATGTCTGGTCTGCAGCCACTATGTACTGCAAGGTTGGAGATGTCTGGTCTGCAGCCACTATGTACTGCAGCGTTGGAGCCGTCTGGTCTGCAGCCACTATGTACTGCAGGGTTGGAGCCACTCCGGTCTGCAGCCACTATGTACTGCAGGGTTGGAGATGTCTGGTCTGCAGCCACTATGTACTGCAAGGTTGGAGATGTCTGGTCTGCAGCCACTATGTACTGCAGGGTTGGAACCACTCTGGTCTGCAGCCACTATGTACTGCAGGGTTGGAGATGTCTGGTCTGCAGCGACTATGTACTGCAGGGTTGGAACCACTCTGGTCTGCAGCCACTATGCACTGCAGTGTTGGTGATGTCTGGTGTGCAGCCACTATGTACTGCAGGGTTGGAACCACTCTGGTCTGCAGCCACTATGTACTGCAGCGTTGGAACCACTCTGGTCTGCAGCCACTATGTACTGCAGGGTTGGAACCACTCTGGTCTGCAGCCACTATGTACTGCAAGGTTGGAACCACTCTGGTCTGCAGCCACTATGTACTGCAGGGTTGGAACCACTCTGGTCTGCAACCACTATGTACTGCAGGGTTGGAACCACTCTGGTCTGCAGCCACTATGTACTGCAGGGTTGGAACCACTCTGGTCTGCAGCCACTATGTACTGCAGGGTTGGAACCACTCTGGTCTGCAGCCACTATGTACTGCAGGGTTGGAACCACTCTGGTCTGCAGCCACGATGTACTGCAGGGTTGGAGATGTCTGGTCTGCAGCCACTATGTACTGCAGTGTTGGATATGCCTGGTTTGCAGCCACTATGTACTGCAGCGTTGGAAACACTCTGGTCTGCAGCCACTATGTACTGCAGTGTTGTAGATGTCTGGTGTGCAGCCACTATGTACTGCAGTGTTGGAGATGTCTGGTCTGCAGCGACTATGTACTGCAGGGTTGGAACCACTCTGGTCTGCAGCCACTATGCACTGCAGTGTTGGAGATGTCTGGTGTGCAGCCACTATGTACTGCAGGGTTGGAACCACTCTGGTCTGCAGCCACTATGTACTGCAGGGTTGGAACCACTCTGGTCTGCAGCCACTATGTACTGCAGGGTTGGAACCACTCTGGTCTGCAGCCACTATGGACTGCAGGGTTGGAACCACTCTGGTCTGCAGCCACTATGTACTGCAGGGTTGGAGATGTCTGGTCTGCAGCGACTATGTACTGCAGGGTTGGAACCACTCTGGTCTGCAGCCACTATGCACTGCAGTGTTGGTGATGTCTGGTGTGCAGCCACTATGTACTGCAGGGTTGGAACCACTCTGGTCTGCAGCCACTATGTACTGCAGGGTTGGAACCACTCTGGTCTGCAGCCACTATGTACTGCAGGGTTGGAACCACTCTGGTCTGCAGCCACTATGTACTGCAAGGTTGGAACCACTCTGGTCTGCAGCCACTATGTACTGCAAGGTTGGAACCACTCTGGTCTGCAACCACTATGTACTGCAGGGTTGGAACCACTCTGGTCTGCAGCCACTATGTACTGCAGGGTTGGAACCACTCTGGTCTGCAGCCACTATGTACTGCAGGGTTGGAACCACTCTGGTCTGCAGCCACTATGTACTGCAGGGTTAAAACCACTCTGGTCTGCAGCCACGATGTACTGCAGGGTTGGAGATGTCTGGTCTGCAGCCACTATGTACTGCAGTGTTGGATATGTCTGGTTTGCAGCCACTATGTACTGCAGCGTTGGAACCACTCTGGTCTGCAGCCACTATTTACTGCAGTGTTGTAGATGTCTGGTGTGCAGCCACTATGTACTGCAGTGTTGGAGATGTCTGGTCTGCAGCGACTATGTACTGCAGGGTTGGAACCACTCTGGTCTGCAGCCACTATGCACTGCAGTGTTGGAGATTTCTTGTGTGCAGCCACTATGTACTGCAGGGTTGGAACCACTCTGGTCTGCAGCCACTATGTACTGCAGGGTTGGAACCACTCTGGTCTGCAGCCACTATGTACTGCAGGGTTGGAACCACTCTGGTCTGCAGCCACTATGTACTGCAGCTTTGGAACCACTCTGGTCTGCATCCACTATGTACTGCAGTGTTGGAACCACTCTGGTCTGCAGCCACTATGTACTGCAGGGTTGGATATGTCTGGTGTGCAGCCACTATGTACTGCAGGGTTGGAACCAGTCTGGTCTGCAGCCACTATGTACTGCAGGGTTGGAACCAGTCTATTCTGCAGCCACTATGTACTGCAGGGTTGTAGATGTCTGGTGTGCAGCCACTATGTACTGCAGGGTTGGAACCACTCTGGTGTGCAGCCACTATGCACTGCAGTGTTGGAGATTTCTGGTGTGCAGCCACTATGTACTGCAGTGTTGGAGATCTCTGGTCTGCAGCGACTATGTACTGCAGGGTTGGAACCACTCTGGTCTGCAGCCACTATGCACTGCAGTGTTGGAGATGTCTGGTGCGCAGCCACTATGTACTGCAGGGTTGGAACCACTCTGGTCTGCAGCCACTATGTACTGCAGGGTTGGAAACACTCTGGTCTGCAGCCACTATGTACTGCAGGGTTGGAACCACTCTGGTCTGCAGCCACTATGTACTGCAGGGTTGGAACCACTCTGGTCTGCAGCCACGATGTACTGCAGGGTTGGAGATGTCTGGTCTGCAGCCACTATGTACTGCAGTGTTGGAGATGTCTGGTTTGCAGCCACTATGTACTGCAGCGTTGGAACCACTCTGGTCTGCAGCCACTATGTACTGCAGCATTGGAACCACTCTGGTCTGCAGCCACTATGTACTGCAGGGTTGTAGATGTCTGGTGTCCAGCCACTATGTACTGCAGCGTTGGAACCACTCTGGTCTGCAGCCACTATGTACTGCAGCGTTGGAACCACTCTGGTCTGCAGCCACTATGTACTGCAGGGTTGGAACCACTCTGGTCTGCAGCCACTATGTACTGCAGGGTTGGAGATGTCTGGTCTGCAGCCACTATGTACTGCAGTGTTGGAGATGTCTGGTTTGCAGCCACTATGTACTGCAGCGTTGGAACCACTCTGGTCTGCAGCCACTATGTACTGCAGTGTTGGAACCACTCTGGTCTGCAGCCACTATGTACTGCAGCGTTGGAACCACTCTGGTCTGCAGCCACTATGTACTGTAGTGTTGGAACCACTCTGGTCTGTAGCCACTATGTAAAACTCTCTAAAAGTTACATTGAGGCTTAAACTAAGGGATGGTGCGGTACAGATTGCTGCTCTCCAGCGGGGGACAGAAACATCCTGTATGTAAGTTGAACGCCTGTCAGTTTACTCACCCCGTCCTCTTAATTATTTAAGTCATCAAGAGACAACTGCTGCCATCGTTGAATGCCTGGCCGCCCGGCAGGAAATTACTACGGAAGATGTCTAATTGTTACTTTGTGTCTGTAGCAGCACCTAGCTAATGGAAGTCTGGAGTCCTGGGGCCGGGGGGGGTGGGGGGGGGGGGGCACCTATTGGGGCTCGGCACTAGAGTGGCCTGGGGGTCTGGGGGCACCTTTTGGGGCACTAGAGTGGTGCTACTGCAGGGTCTGCCTCTCTCTCTCTCCTCCGCTGGTGTCCTCAGAGTCATCAGGCTTCCGCTGCGAGTGTCTGTGTGTCTGCGAGGCGAGGGCGAGGCGAGGGCGAGGCGAGGGCGAGGCGAGGGCGAGGCAAGGGCGAGGAGAGGAGAGGAGAGGAGAGGAGAGGGAGAGTGTCTGTGTCTGAGGTGAGGCGAGGCGAGGAGAAGTGAGGAGAGGAGAGGAGAGTGTCTGTGTGTCTGCAAGGTGAGGCGAGGAGAGGAGAGGAGTAGTGAGGAGAGGAGAAGTGAGGAGAGGAGAAGGAGAGTGTCTGCAAGGCGAGGAGAGGAGAGGAGAAGTGAAGAGAGGAGAGGAGAGTGTCTGTGTGTCTGCAAGGTGAGGCGAGGAGAGGAGAGGAGTAGTGAGGAGAGGAGAGGAGAAGTGAGGAGAGGAGAAGGAGAGGAGAAGGAGAGTGTCTGTGTGTCTGCGAGGAGAGGAGAGGAGAAGGAGAGAGGAGAAGGAGAGTGTCTACGAGGTGAGGTGAGGAGAAGTGAGGAGAGGAGAGAAGGAGAGTGTCTGTGTGTCTGCGAGGCGAGGAGTCGAGAGGAGAGGAGAAGGAGAGTGTCTGTGTGTCTGCGAGGAGAGGAGAGGAGAAGGAGAGAGGAGAAGGAGAGTGTCTGCGAGGTGAGGCGAGGAGAAGTGAGGAGAGGAGAGAAGGAGAGTGTCTGTGTGTCTGCGAGGTGAGGTGAGGGCGAGGTCCATATCTGCATTCTAAAGTGATGACTTGTGGAGCTGTGTTATGTTTCCCCTGTGGTGTTATAATGGAATGAAACCATCAGCACATTCAAACACATCCATGTCACTTCCTGCTGTTCTTTAGGGGATCTAAAAGCATTGAAGTGTTAGGGTGGACCGTGCAGCGTGGATCTGCAAGGACTGGAGCATTATGGGATACCATACAGAATGGATCTGAAAGGACTGGAGCATTATGGGATGCCATACAGAATGGATCTGAAAGGACTGGAGCATTATGGGATACCATACAGCATGGATCTGAAAGGACTGGAGCATTATGGGATACCATACAGCATGGATCTGAAAGGACTAGAGCATTATGGGATACCATACAGAATGGATCTGAAAGGACTGGAGCATTATGGGATACCATACAGCATGGATCTGAAAGGACTAGAGCATTATGGGATACCATACAGGATGGATCTGAAAGGACTGGAGCATTATGGGATACCATACAGCATGGATCTGAAAGGACTGGAGCATTATGGGATACCATACAGAATGGATCTGAAAGGACTGGAGCATTATGGGATACCATACAGCATGGATCTGAAAGGACTGGAGCATTATGGGATTCCATACAGCATGGATCTGAAAGGACTGGAGCATTATGGGATACCATACAACATGGATATGAAAGGACTAGAGCATTATGGGATACCATACAGAATGGATCTGAAAGGACTGGAGCATCATGGGATACCATACAGAATGGATCTGAAAGGACTGGAGCATTATGGGATACCATACAGCATGGATCTGAAAGGACTGGATCATTAATGGATACCATACAGCATGGATCTGAAAGGACTAGAGCATTATGGGATACCATACAGAATGGATCTGAAAGGACTGGAGCATTATGGGATACCATACAGCATGGATCTGAAAGGACTAGAGCATTATGGGATACCATACAGGATGGATCTGAAAGGACTGGAGCATTATGGGATACCATACAACATGGATCTGAAAGGACTGGAGCATTATGGGATACCATACAGAATGGATCTGAAAGGACTGGAGCATTATGGGATACCATACAGCATGGATCTGAAAGGACTGGAGCATTATGGGATGCCATACAGCATGGATCTGAAAGGACTAGAGCATTATGGGATACCATACAGAATGGATCTGAAAGGACTAGAGCATTATGGGATACCATACAGAATGGATCTGAAAGGACTGGAGCATCATGGGATACCATACAGAATGGATCTGAAAGGACTGGAGCATTATGGGATACCATACAGAATGGATCTGAAAGGACTGGAGCATTATGGGATACCATACAGAATGGATCTGAAAGGACTGGAGCATTATGGGATACCATACAGAATGGATCTGAAAGGACTGGAGCATTATGGGATACCATACAGAATGGATCTGAAAGGACTGAAGCATTATGGGATACCATACAGCATGGATCCTCTGTTCCGTACCACACCAGAGTTTAGCCCATAATTCTCATCTCTCCTGCAGAATGTATTCTTGTTATTTTGTCTACTATTCACTAATTCACATAGTAACATAACATCTCTCTCTTTTTATGTTTTTATCTTTGTCTGACAAACATGATCTGTTCTGTATGTAAAGGCACTTAACATGATCTGTTCTGTATGTAAAGGTATATAACATGATCTGTTCTGTATGTAACATGATCTGTTCTGTATGTAAAGGTCTTTAACATGATCTGTTCTGTATGTAAAGGTCTTTAACATGATCTGTTCTGTATGTAAAGGTCTTTAACATGATCTGTTCTGTATGTAAAGGTCTTTAACATGATCTGTTCTCTATGTAAAGGCACTTAACATGATCTGTTCTGTATGTAAAGGTATATAACATGATCTGTTCTGTATGTAACATGATCTGTTCTGTATGTAAAGGTCTTTAACATGATCTGTTCTGTATGTAAAGGTCTTTAACATGATCTGTTCTGTATGTAAAGGCACTTAACATGATCTGTTCTGTATGTAAAGGTGTTTAACATGATCTGTTCTGTATGTAAAGCTCTTTAACATGATCTGTTCTGTATGTAAAGGTCTGTAACATGATCTGTTCTGTATGTAAAGGCACTTAACAAGATATGTTCTGTATGTAAAGGTCTGTAACATGGTCTGTTCTGTATGTAAAGGTCTTTAACATGATCTGTTCTGTATGTAAAGTTCTTTAACATGATCTGTTCTGTATGTAAAGGTCTTTAACATGATCTGTTCTGTATGTAAAGGTCTTTAACATGATCTGTTCTGTATGTAAAGGTCTTTAACATGATCTGTTCTGTATGTAAAGGTGTTTAACATGATCTGTTCTGTATGTAAAGGTCTTTAACATGATCTGTTCTGTATGTAAAGGTCTTTAACATGATCTGTTCTGTATGTAAAGTTATTTTACATGATCTGTTCTGTATGTAAAGGTCTTTAACATGATCTGTTCTGTATGTAAAGGTCTTTAACATGATCTGTTCTGTATGTAAAGGTCTTTAACATGATCTGTTCTGTATGTAAAGGTCTTTAACATGATATGTTCTGTATGTAAAGGTCTGTAACATGATCTGTTCTGTATGTAAAGGCGCTTAACATGATCTGTCCTGTATGTAAAGGTATTTAACATGATCTGCCCTGTATGTAAAGGTATGTAACATGATCTGTTCTGTATGTAAAGGTATGTAACATGATCTGTTCTGTATGTAAAGGCACTTAACATGATCTGTTCTGTATGTAAAGGTCTTTAACATGATCTGTTCTGTATGTAAAGTTCTTTAACATGATCTGTTCTGTATGTAAAGGTCTTTAACATGATCTGTTCTGTATGTAAAGGTCTTTAACATGATCTGTTCTGTATGTAAAGGTCTTTAACATGATCTGTTCTGTATGTAAAGGTCTTTAACATGATCTGTTCTGTATGTAAAGGTCTTTAACATGATCTGTTCTGTATGTAAAGTTCTTTAACATGATCTGTTCTGTATGTAAAGGTCTTTAACATGATCTGTTCTGTATGTAAAGGTGTTTAACATGATCTGTTCTGTATGTAAAGCTCTTTAACATGATCTGTTCTGTATGTAAAGGTCTTTAACATGATCTGTTCTGTATGTAAAGGTCTTTAACATGATCTGTTCTGTATGTAAAGGTCGTTAACATGATCTGTTCTGTATGTAAAGGTCTGTAACATGATCTGTTCTGTATGTAAAGGCACTTAACATGATCTGTCCTGTATGTAAAGCTCTTTAACATGATCTGTTCTGTATGTAAAGGTCTTTAACATGATCTGTTCTGTATGTAAAGGTCTTTAACATGATCTGTTCTGTATGTAAAGGTATGTAACATGATATGTCCTGTATGTAAAGGTCTTTAACATGATCTGTTCTGTATGTAAAGGTCTTTAACATGATCTGTTCTGTATGTAAAGGTCTGTAACATGATCTGCCCTGTATGTAAAGGTATGTAACATGATATGTCCTGTATGTAAAGGTCTTTAACATGATCTGTTCTGTATGTAAAGGTCTTTAACATGATCTGTCCTGTATTTCAGGCAAATGATGTATTTCAAACCTGCTGGATTAGGTAGAGTTTGTAACAGTCTAGTTGCATCCAGACATCTCTGAAACATTATCAGAACTAGGTTGCATCTGGGTTGGTCGCCCCCCCTTGGGTTGTGCCGTGGCGGAGATCTTTGTGGGCTATACTGGGCTATACTCGGCCTTGTCTCAGGATGGTAAGTTGGTGGTTGAAGATATCCTTCTAGTGGTGTGGGGGCTGTGCTTTGGCAAAGTGGGTGGGGTTATATCCTTCCTGTTTGGCCCTGTCCGGGGGTATCGTTGGATGGGGCCACAGTGTCTCCTGACCCCTCCTGTCTCAGCCTCCAGTATTTATGCTGCAGTAGTTTATGTGTCGGGGGGCTAGGGTCAGTTTGTTATATCTGGAGTACTTCTCCTGTTCTATCCGGTGTCTTGTGTGAATTTAAGTGTGCTCTCTCTAATTCTCTCTTTCTCTCTTTCTTTCTCTCTCTCGGAGGAACTGAGCCCTAGGACCATGCCTCAGGACTACCTGGCATGATGACTCCTTGCTGTCCCCAGCCCACCTGGCCGTGCTGCTGCTCCAGTTTCAACTGTTCTGCCTGTGATTATTATTATTTGACCATGCTGGTCATTTGTGAACATTTGAACATCTTGGCCATGTTCTGTTATAATCTCCACCCGGCACAGCCAGAAGAGGACAGGCCACCCCACATAGCCTGGTTCCTCTCTTGGTTTCTTCCTAGGTTTTGGCCTTTCTAGGGAGTTTTTCCTAGCCACCGTGCTTCTACACCTGCATTGTTTGCTGTTTCGGGTTTTAGGCTGGGTTTCTGTACAGCACTTTGAGATATCAGCTGATGTAAGAAGGGCTATATAAATACATTTGATTTGATTTGTATCTCTCTCCAACGACAGCACACTGCATTCTGGTTATTTCAGGCAACAACAACCATTCCTCCTGTCCCTTCTTCGTCCCTCCTCTATCCGTCCCCCTTTCTCTTTTCTTTTACCACACCGTAGATGCTTTCTTAAACAGGGAAATTAGGGGGGAGTCTGTCGAGCAGCAAAGTGTCTGGAGGGGGTTTCAGCTGACAGGGTAGAGTATGGGAACATTGAGGCCCTGGTCGTTTGTCCACATCAGGGGGAGAGAGATGGTTGAGACTGTGACTTCCGTCCATGGGCTCGACTTCAAACCTCCTGTCTACAGCTGCTCTGTATTCTACTGTCCCGTCCTCTACTGTACCGTCCTCTACTGTCCCGTCCTCTACTGTACCGTCCTCTACTGTCCCGTCCTTTAATGTCCCGTCCTTTACTGTCCCGTCCTTTACTGTCCCGTCCTCTACTGTCCCGTTCTCTACTGTCCCGTCTTCTACTGTCCCGTCCTCTACTGTCCCGTCCTCTACTGTCACGTCCCCTCCTCTACAGTCCCGTACTCTACTGTCCC
>NC_048576.1:1797277-1859777 GCF_013265735.2 Oncorhynchus mykiss | reverse complement strand
ATAGACAATTTGTCTTACCGTGGACTGATGAACTTCAAGGCTTTCAGAGATACTTTTGTAGCCCTTACCAGCTTTATTCAAGTCAACTATTCTTAATCGTAGGTCTTCTGAGATCTCTTTTGTTCAAGGCATGGTTCACATCAGGCAATGCTTCTTGTGAATAGCAAAATCACATTTTGTGAGAGTTTTTTATGGGGCAGGGCAGCTCAAACCAACATCTCCAATCTCGTCTCATTGATTCTACTCCAGGTTAGCTGACTCCTGTCTCCAATTAGCTTTTGGAGAAGTTATTAGCTTAGGGGTTCACATACTTTTTCCAACCTACACTGTGAATGTTTAAATGATGTATTCAATATAGACACGAAAAATACAATAATTTGTGTGTTATTCGTTTGTTTGTCTACTGTTGTGACTTAGATGAAGATCAGATCAGATTTATGTAGAAATCCAGGTAATTCCAAAGGGTTCACATACTTTTTCTTGCCACTGCATAGAACCAACTTTATAAATATAACCATGAAAACCAACTATAATGCAAATTTCAGAAAGTAATATTTTATGATCCACCGTGTGAAACGTTTTGGATAAATCTAAAAAGATACCAAGAGCATATTCATGGTTGTTAATAAAAAAAGGACTGTAAATATTTTTATCTACAAGATGGAGATCTGTGGAGTCGTGCTTTTTTTTTTTTTCGCGAGAACCATGTTGATGCTCGTATAGACTGTTGTGTTGATTTAAATGTTTCCACATTCTATGGATTTTTTCTTTTGAAAAACACTTTGTTGGTACAGATAGAAGAAGGGGAAAGAGTCCCACGCGGTTAGACACTTTGATAGTCTAGATTGATCTGATATCTGATGGAGGACAGGTCAATAAATTACTTCATAATAAGTAGTCTTTTCAACCGGAATGACACAAGGGGAATCTCGTTCTAGATAGAATAGTTATTTCTCTCTATTGTTATCGATGGATTTCGTTTAAAAGGGGTCACACGAAATGAATTGAACAAATCGGATTGTAACGTATCCCGGGTGTCAAAGGTATGATATTATTATCAAACGAATATCAACCGCAGATTGCCAAGTGACTTCATGCATTTAGTGGAGAATGCTGGGAGGAATATGTGTGTCGGTTAGTGGAAGTGCTGCTTCACCTGCATTCTTTAAGTCCATTAAGCCTTCTTCTTCCTGACCAGGGGGGGGCTGCTTCCTGGCTCCGCTAACAGGGAGATGTGACTGGGGACAACATTGAGTGTTTAAGGCTGTGGATTGGTGTGATTCATAGCATCGATTGAATGCTGGAATGGGTGACCCAGCCACAACAATCAGGGAGTGGAGGAGCAGGCAGGAGAATGACAGGAGGAGAGACAGCAAGGCAGGAAGGGTAGCAGGGATAGTAGACCCAGACAGACACAGACAGACAGACAGACAGACAGACAGACAGACAGACAGACAGACAGACAGACAGGCAGGCAGGCAGGCAGGCAGGCAGGCAGGCAGGCAGGCAGGCAGGCAGGCAGGCAGGCAGGCAGGTAGAACTGGCACACACGCATACTAAAGGTATGCAGTCAGACATACATAAAAGTATGTAAACAGACAGACAGACAAGATATCCTAAAGGTATGTAGACAGACAGACAATATATCCTAAAGGTATGTAGACAGACAGACAGACAGACAGAGGGCTAGGGTTGTGATATAGGTACAAGACACGGAATCTGTTTCGCTGCTGCTGCCAAGGAGACACAGAGGACCAGGGTTCTAGGGTCAGCTGAGACCCCTAACTCTACTCTGGGCTATCAGTGAAGGGCCCTCAGGGGGCCACCATGGGCTGGAGAGAAGAGGGACCCAGGAGATCAGGAGAGTTTCTTCCAGGGCTTTAGGGGCATGACATGGAGCAGGACCATGCTGGTTGATGAAACATGAGGTCAATGGGAATTACCCATTATATACATTACATTATATTAGAGCATCCAACTGAGTACAGTCCCCCTCCAATCAGAGTCCCCTCCAATCAGAGTCCCCCTCCAATCAGAAGAGATTAGCCCCTTCTGGGATTGTAAATGACTGTCCCATATGCAATCCCTCCTCTAGATTTTCTTACCATCCCTCCTATTTTTTATTTGACCTTTATTTAACTAGGCAAGTCAGTTAAGAACAAATTCTTATTTTCAATGACGGCCTAGGAACAGTGGGTTAACTGCCTTGTTCAGGGGCAGAACAACAGATTTATACCTTGTCAGCTCGGGGGTTTGAACTTGCAACCTTCCGGGTACTAGTCCAACGCTCTAACCACTAGGCTACCCTGCCGCCTCTACACTCTAACCACTAGGCTACCTGCCACCTCTACACTCTAACCACTAGGCTACCTGCCACCTCTACACTCTAACCACTAAGCTACCTGCCACCTCTACACTCTAACCACTAGGCTACCCTGCCGCCTCTACACTCTAGCCACTAGGCTACCTGCCACCTCTACACTCTAACCACTAGGCTACCCTGCCACCTCTACACTCTAACCACTAGGCTACCCTGCCGCCTCTACACTCTAACCACTAGGCTACCTGCCACCTCTACACTCTAACCACTAGACTACCTGCCGCCTCTACACTCTAACCACTAGACTACCTGCCGCCTCTACACTCTAACCACTAGGCTACCTGCCACCTCTACACTCTAACCACTAGACTACCTGCCGCCTCTACACTCTAACCACTAGGCTACCCTGCCGCCTCTACACTCTAACCACTAGGCTACCTGCCACCTCTACACTCTAACCACTAGGCTACCTGCCACCTCTACACTCTAACCACTAGGCTACCTGCCACCTCTACACTCTAACCACTAGACTACCTGCCGCCTCTACACTCTAACCACTAGGCTACCCTGCCGCCTCTACACTCTAACCACTAGGCTACCTGCCACCTCTACACTCTAACCACTAAGCTACCTGCCACCTCTACACTCTAACCACTAGGCTACCCTGCCGTCTCTACACTCTAGCCACTAGGCTACCTGCCACCTCTACACTCTAACCACTAGACTACCTGCCACCTCTACACTCTAACCACTAGGCTACCTGCCACCTCTACACTCTAACCACTAGACTACCTGCCACCTCTACACTCTAACCACTAGGCTACCTGCCACCTCTACACTCTAACCACTAGGCTACCCTGCCGCCTCTACACTCTAACCACTAGGCTAACCTGCCACCTCTACACTCTAACCACTAGGCTACCCTGCCACCTCTACACTCTAACCACTAGGCTACCCTGCCGCCTCTACACTCTAACCACTAGGCTACCTGCCACCTCTACACTCTAACCACTAGGCTACCCTGCCACCTCTACACTCTAACCACTAGGCTACCCTGCCGCCTCTACACTCTAACCACTAGGCTACCTGCCACCTCTACACTCTAACCACTAGACTACCTGCCACCTCTACACTCTAACCACTAGGCTACCTGCCACCTCTACACTCTAACCACTAGACTACCTGCCACCTCTACACTCTAACCACTAGGCTACCTGCCACCTCGACACTCTAACCACTAGGCTACCCTGCCGCCTCTACACTCTAACCACTAGGCTAACCTGCCACCTCTACACTCTAACCACTAGGCTACCCTGCCACCTCTACACTCTAACCACTAGGCTACCCTGCCGCCTCTACACTCTAACCACTAGGCTACCTGCCACCTCTACACTCTAACCACTAGACTACCTGCCACCTCTACACTCTAACCACTAGACTACCTGCCACCTCTACACTCTAACCACTAGGCTACCCTGCCACCTCTACACTCTAACCACTAGGCTACCTGCGACCTCTACACTCTAACCACTAGGCTACCCTGCCACCTCTACACTCTAACCACTAGGCTACCTGCCACCTCTACACTCTAACCACTAGGCTACCCTGCCACCTCTACACTCTAACCACTAGGCTACCTGCCACCTCTACACTCTAACCACTAGGCTACCTGCCACCTCTACACTCTAACCACTAGGCTACCCTGCCACCTCTACACTCTAACCACTAGGCTACCCTGCCACCTCTACACTCTAACCACTAGGCTACCTGCCACCTCTACACTCTAACCACTAGTCTACCCTGCCTCCTCTACACTCTAACTACTAGGCTACCTACCACCTCTACACTCTAACCACTAGGCTACCTGCCGCCTCTACACTCTAACCACTAGGCTACCTGCCACCTCTACACTCTAACCACTAGGCTACCCTGCCACCTCTACACTCTAACCACTAGGCTACCTGCCACCTCTACACTCTAACCACTAGGCTACCCTGCCACCTCTACACTCTAACCACTAGGCTACCTGCCACCTCTACACTCTAACCACTAGGCTACCTGCCACCTCTACACTCTAACCACTAGGCTACCCTGCCACCTCTACACTCTAACCACTAGGCTACCTGCCACCTCTACACTCTAACCACTAGGCTACCTGCCACCTCTACACTCTAACCACTAGGCTACCCTGCCACCTCTACACTCTAACCACTAGTCTACCCTGCCTCCTCTACACTCTAACCACTAGGCTACCTACCACCTCTACACTCTAACCACTAGTCTACCCTGCCACCTCTACACTCTAACCACTAGGCTACCTGCCACCTCTACACTCTAACCACTAGGCTACCCTGCCACCTCTACACTCTAACCACTAGGCTACCCTGCCACCTCTACACTCTAACCACTAGGCTACCTGCCGCCTCTACACTCTAACCACTAGGCTACCTTGCCGCCCCGGGGGTGGAAACTATGGATACAACTTCCTCTTCCTCTTGCGCTCTTACATTGTGTTTACAAAACATTAGGAACACCTGCTCTTTCCATGACAGACTGACCAGGTGAATCCAGGTGAACTCTGTGACTCCTTATTGCTGTCACTTGTTAAATCCACTTCAAATCAGTGTAGATGAAGGGGAGGAGACGAGGTTAAAGAAGGATTGTTTAAACCTTGAGACAATTGAGACGTGGATTGTGTGTGTGTGCCATTCAGAGGAAGTGCCTTTGAACGGGGGTTTGTGTGAAGAATTGCAACGCTGCTGGGTTTTTCACACTCAATAGTTTTCCATGTGTGTATCAAGAAGGGTCCACCATCCAAAGGACATCCATCCAACTTGACACGACTGTGGGAAGCATTAGAGTCAACATGGGACCAGCATCCCTGTGGAACGTTTGTTGACATATTTTAGAGATGAATTGAGGCTGTTCTGAGGGGGGAAAGTGGGTGCTGCTCAATTTGAAGGTGTTCTTAATGTTTTGTACAATCAGTGTACGTCCTTCATGTTTTCCATATTACTATAGGCTGTTAAACGCAGGTCAAACAGTATGATACTGTAATTACACTGTTTAACCTCTTTCCCAAGTATACTGTATCTAGCCAGTGTTGTTCAGTGATGACAGAAAGCCAGGTTTTCTCCAGGCTTTACCCAGGCCCCTGGTTAATGTGTGGAAAATGTGTTCTGCTCTGCCCAGAGAGGGCCTGATTAGTAGAACATTGATTGGTCAGCTTTGAGAGAGAGAGAGAGAGAGAGAGAGAGGGGGAGAGAGAGAGAGACACACAGAGACAGAGACAGAGACGGAGATGGAGAGAGAGACAGAGTGAGAGAGAGTGAGAGACAGAGACAGAGAGGGAGGGAGAGCGAGAGAGGGAGGAGAGAGAGAGTTATATCATTAAAAGCAAAAACGTTATTTATTTTTAATGGAAGTAGAAAGTTCAATTGATTGGACATGACTTGGAAAGACACACACCTCTCTATATAAGGTCCCACAGTTGACAGAGCATGTCAGAGCAAAAACCAAGCCTTGAGGTCGAAGGAATTGTCCGTAGAGCTCCGAGACAGAAATGTGTCGAGGCACAGATCTGGGGAAGGGTACCAAAACATGTCTGCAGCATTGAAGGTCCCCAAGAACACAGTGGCCTCCATCATTCTTAATGGAAGAAGAACTGAGCAACCGGGGGAGAAGGGCCTTGGTCAGGGAGAAGACCAGTGACCAGAGCTCCAGAGATCCTCTGTGGAGATGGGAGAACCTTCCAGAAGGACAACCTTCTCTGCAGCACTCCACCAATCAGGCCTTTATGATAGAGTGGCCAGACGGAAGCTACTCCTCAGTAAAAGGCACATAACAGCCCGCTTGGAGTTTGCCAAAAGGCACCTAAAAGACTCTCAGACCATTAGAAACAAGATTCTCTGGTCTGATGAAACCAAGATTGAACTCTCTGGCCTGAATGCCAAGTGTCACATCTGGAGGAAACCTGGCACCATCCCTACGGTGAAGCATGGTGGTGGCAGTATCATGCTGTGGGGATGTTTTTCAGCAGCAGGGAGACTAGTTAGGATCGAGGGACAGATGAACTGAGCAATGTATAGAGAGATCCTTGATGAAAACCTGCTCCAGAGCGCTAAGGACCTCAGACTGGTGAGAAGGTTCACCTTCCAACAGGACAACGACCCTAAGCACACAACCAAGACAACGCAGGAGTGGCTGGGCCACTCAAGTCTCTGAATGTCCTTGAGTTGCCCAGCCAGAGCCCGGACTTGAACCCGATCGAACATCTCTGGAGAGACCAGAATGTTGCTGTGCAGCAATGCTCCCCATCCAACCTGACAGAGCTTGAGAGGATCTGCAGCGAAGAATGGGAGAATCTACCCAAATACAGGTGTGCCAAGCTTGTAGCATCATACCCAAGAAGACTCAAGGCTGTAATCACTGCCAAAGATGCTTCAACGAAGTACTGAGCAAAAATGCCTAAAAACCTGTTTTAGCTTTGTCATTATGGGGGTATTATGTGTAGATTGAGGAGGAGCAAAAAATATTTCATCAATTTTAGAATAAAGTTATGATGATCCCACTCAGCAGCAGAGAGAGCGAGGGGGGGTCTGAGAGGGAGAGAGGGAGAGAGGGGCAGAGGGCTAGAGAGAGAGAGAGAGGGGGGGGCAGTATAGTCAGGGCTGAGGAACAGGGAGAGACAGAAGGAAAGGAGAAAGAGAGGCAAAGGGCGACCGAGCGATAGAGGGAGAGACAGAGGGACAGAGAGACAGAGGGACAGACAGAGAGACAGAGGGACAGAGGGACAGAGGGAGAGACAGAGAGACAGAGGGACAGAGGGAGAGACAGAGAGACAGACAGAGAGATGGACAGAGAGACAGAGAGACAGAGGGACAGACAGAGGGACAGACAGAGGGACAGAGAGAGAGAGGGACAGACAGAGGGACAGAGGGACAGAGGGAGAGAGGGACAGACAGAGGTAAAGCTTCCCAGTCCAACAGTCAGGTGGGAACAGGGACAGATGGGTGGGCAGATTAGGAGGTACAGGTTGGACTGTTCTCTCTGACCCCTCTAGCCTCCTCTAACCCCACCCCCTCCCCCTCCCCTCCATCATCACACCAGTTAATTGACTGCCTTAGCATGGATTGCATCATGTTAGAGCGTCATATTAATTACAGTACATCATCACGATCAGGGTATTTATTTGGCACTGATATCTGTAACACTTTGTAACCTCAGTTATGAAGGAGCAGATTGATGAGGACACATTTATTGATTTGTCAGAGGCAGGCTTGTAGCATCAGGAACAATGCTATGTGATAGCATGCAGGCTGGTAGCATCAGGAAAAATGCTATGTGATAACATGCAGACAGGTAGCATCAGGAACAATGCTGTGTGATAACATGCAGACTGGTAGCATCAGGAACAGGGAGGGAGGGAGGGAGGGAAGGAGGAGGAGGAGGAGGAGGAGGAGGAGGAGGAGGAGGAGGGAGGGAGGGAGGAGGAGGGGGAGAAGATGAGGAGGGGGAAGAGAGGAGAAGGGTGAGGAGGAGGAAGAGGAGAGGGGGAGGAGGAGGAGGAGGGAGGGAGGGAGGGAGGGAGGGAGGGAGGGAGGGAGGGAGGGAGGGAGGGAGGGAGGGAGTTTTGGGAGGGAGGGAGGGAGGGAGGGAAGGAGGAGGAGGGGGAGGAGGGAGGGAGGGAGAGTGAATAAAGGTGTCTGATGTTTACTTGTCTCTAATGGAGGATGTACAACTGATCAGTTGATTGCTGATGATAATGAATTACTTCTGTTCCTCTGTCTGTCTGTTTGTCTGTCTGTCTGTCTGTCTCTCTGTCTGTCTCCCTCCCTCCCTCCCTCCCTCCCTCCCTCCCTCCCTCCCTCCCTCCCTCCTCCCCTCTCTGTTCGGGAGTCAGGCTACGAAGTATCTTTATTTTCCTCAACTGTAGTAAAAGGTAATGATAACTTCCACTTGTTTGTCCTCTATTGTGGGCCTATAGAATATAAAATATGGAAATAGAATATGGAATATAGAATATGGTATATAGAATATGAAATATAGAATATGGTATACAGAATATAGAATATGGTATACAGAATATAGAATATGGTATACAGAATATAGTATATGGTATACAGAATATAGTATATGGTATACAGAATATAGTATATGGTATACAGAATATAGTATATGGTATACAGAATATAGTATATGGTATACGGAATATAGAGTATGGTATACGGAATATAGAATATGGTATACAGAATATAGTATATGGTATACAGAATATAGTATATGGTATATAGAATATGGTATACAGAATATAGTATATGGTATATAGAATATAGAATATGGTATATAGAATATGGAATATAGAGTATGGTATACGGAATATAGAATATGGTATATAGAATATGGTATACAGAATATAGTATATGGTATATAGAATATAGAATATGGTATATGGTATACGGAATATAGAATATGGTATACGGAATATAGTATATGGTATACAGAATATAGTATATGGTATATAGAATATGGTATATAGAATATGGTATACGGAATATAGTATATGGTATACGGAATATAGAATATAGTATATAGTATATGGTATATAGAATATGGTATACAGAATATAGAATATGGTATACAGAATATAGTATATGGTATACGGAATATAGAATATGGTATACGGAATATAGTATATGGTATATAGAATATGGAATATAGAGTATGGTATATAGAATATGGTATATAGAATATGGTATACAGAATATAGAATATGGTATATAGTATATGGTATATAGAATATAGAATATGGTATACAGAATATAGAATATGGTATACGGAATATAGAATATGGAATATAGAATATGGTATATAGAATATGGAATATAGAATATGGTATATAGTATATGGAATATAGAATATGGTATACAGAATATAGAATATAGTATATGGTATATAGAATATGGAATATAGAATATGGTATACGGAATATAGTATATGGTATATAGAATATGGAATATAGAATATGGTATATAGAATATGGAATATAGAATATGGTATATAGAATATAGTATATGGTATATAGAATATGGAATATAGAATATGGTATACGGAATATAGTATATGGTATATAGAATATAGAATATGGTATACGGAATATAGAATATGGTATACGGAATATAGAATATGGTATATAGAATATGGTATATAGAATATAGTATATGGTATATAGAATATGGTATATAGAATATGGTATACGGAATATAGTATATGGTATACGGAATATAGAATATGGTATACAGAATATAGAATATGGTATACGGAATATAGAATATGGTATACGGAATATAGAATATGGTATATAGAATATGGTATATAGAATATAGTATATGGTATATAGAATATGGTATATAGAATATGGTATACGGAATATAGTATATGGTATACGGAATATAGAATATGGTATACAGAATATAGAATATGGTATATAGAATATAGAATATGGTATATAGAATATGGTATATAGAATATGGTATATAGAATATGGAATATGGTATATAGAATATAGAATATGGAATATAGAATATGGTATATAGAATATGGAATATAGAATATGGTATATAGAATATAGTATATGGTATATAGAATATGGAATATAGAATATGGTATACGGAATATAGTATATGGTATATAGAATATAGAATATGGTATACAGAATATAGAATATAGAATATGGTATACGGAATATAGAATATGGTATACAGAATATAGAATATGGTATATAGAATATAGAATATGGTATATAGAATATGGTATATAGAATATGGTATACGGAATATAGAATATGGTATACGGAATATAGAATATGGTATACAGAATATAGAATATGGTATATAGAATATAGAATATGGTATATAGAATATGGTATATAGAATATGGTATATAGAATATAGTATATGGTATACGGAATATAGAATATGGTATATAGAATATAGTATATGGTATACGGAATATAGAATATGGTATATAGAAAATGGAATATAGAATATGGTATACGGAATATAGAATATGGTATATAGAATATGGTATACGGAATATAGAATATGGTATATAGAAAATGGTATACGGAATATAGAATATGGTATATAGAAAATGGAATATAGAATATGGTATATGGTATATAGAATATAGAATATGGTATATAGAATATGGTATATAGAATATGGTATACGGAATATAGACTATGGTATATAGAATATGGAATATAGAATATGGTATATGGTATACAGAATATAGAATATGGTATATAGAATATGGTATATAGAATATGGTATACGGAATATAGAATATGGTATATAGAATATGGAATATAGAATATGGTATACGGAATATAGAATATGGTATATAGAATATGGAATATAGAATATGGTATATAGAAAATGGAATATAGAATATGGTATATGGTATACAGAATATAGAATATGGTATATAGAATATGGTATATAGAATATGGAATATAGAATATGGTATATAGAATATGGTATACGGAATATAGAATATGGTATAAAGAAAATGGAATATAGAATATGGTATATAGAAAATGGAATATAGAATATGGTATACGGAATATAGAATATGGTATACAGAATATAGAATATGGTATATAGAATATAGAATATGGTATATAAAATATGGTATATAGAATATGGTATACGGAATATAGAATATGGTATATAGAATATGGAATATAGAATATGGTATACGGAATATAGAATATGGAATATAGAATATGGTATATAGAAAATGGAATATAGAATATGGCATACGGAATATAGAATATGGTATACAGAATATAGAATATGGTATACGGAATATAGAATATGGTATATAGAATATGGAATATAGAATATGGTATACGGAATATAGAATATGGTATAAAGAAAATGGAATATAGAATATGGCATACGGAATATAGAATATGGTATACAGAATATAGAATATGGTATACGGAATATAGAATATGGTATAAAGAAAATGGAATATAGAATATGGCATACGGAATATAGAATATGGTATACAGAATATAGAATATGGTATACGGAATATAGAATATGGTATATAGAAAATGGAATATAGAATATGGTATACGGAATATAGAATATGGTATATAGAATATGGAATATAGAATATGGTATATAGAAAATGGAATATAGAATATGGTATACGGAATATAGAATATGGTATACAGAATATAGAATTTGGTATACGGAATATAGAATATGGTATATAGAAAATGGAATATAGAATATGGTATACGGAATATAGAATATGGTATATAGAATATAGAATATGGTATATAGAATATAGTATATGGTATATAGAATATAGAATATGGTATATAGAATATGGAATATAGAATATGGTATACGGAATATAGAATATGGTATATAGAATATGGAATATAGAATATGGTATACAGAATATAGTATATGGTATACGGAATATAGAATATGGAATATAGAATATGGTATACGGAATATAGAATATGGTATATAGAATATGGAATATAGAATATGGTATACAGAATATAGTATATGGTATATAGAATATAGAATATGGTATATAGAATATGGAATATAGAATATGGTATACGGAATATAGAATATGGTATATAGAATATGGAATATAGAATATGGTATACAGAATATAGTATATGGTATATAGAATATAGAATATGGTATATAGAATATGGAATATAGAATATGGTATACGGAATATAGAATATGGTATACAGAATATAGTATATGGTATATAGAATATGGAATATAGAATATGGTATACGGAATATAGAATATGGTATACGGAATATAGTATATGGTATATAGAATATAGAATATGGTATATAGAATATGGAATATAGAATATGGTATACGGAATATAGAATATGGTATATAGAATATGGAATATAGAATATGGTATATAGAAAATGGAATATAGAATATGGTATACGGAATATAGAATATGGTATATAGAATATGGTATACGGAATATAGAATATGGTATATAGAATATGGTATACGGAATATAGAATATGGTATATAGAATATGGAATATAGAATATGGTATATAGAAAATGGAATATAGAATATGGTATATAGAAAATGGAATATAGAATATGGTATACGGAATATAGAATATGGTATATAGAAAATGGAATATAGAATATGGAATATAGAAAATGGAATATAGAATATGGTATACGGAATATAGAATATGGTATACAGAATATAGAATATGGTATATAGAATATAGAATATGGTATACAGAATATAGAATATGGTATACAGAATATAGTATATGGTATACGGAATATAGAATATGGTATATAGAAAATGGAATATAGAATATGGTATACGGAATATAGAATATGGTATACAGAATATAGTATATGGTATATAGAATATAGAATATGGTATACAGAATATAGAATATGGTATACAGAATATAGTATATGGTATACGGAATATAGAATATGGTATATAGAAAATGGAATATAGAATATGGTATATAGAAAATGGAATATAGAATATGGTATACGGAATATAGAATATGGTATATAGAAAATGGAATATAGAATATGGTATACGGAATATAGAATATGGTATACAGAATATAGTATATGGTATATAGAACATAGAATATGGTATACAGAATATAGAATATGGTATACAGAATATAGTATATGGTATACAGAATATAGAATATGGTATACAGAATATAGTATATGGTATACAGAATATAGAATATGGTATACAGAATATAGAATATGGTATACGGAATATAGAATATGGTATATAGAAAATGGAATATAGAATATGGTATATAGAAAATGGAATATAGAATATGGTATACGGAATATAGTATATGGTATATAGAATATGGTATATAGAATATGGTATATAGAATATGGTATATAGAATATAGTATATGGTATACGGAATATAGAATATGGTATATAGAATATGGTATATAGAATATAGAATATGGTATATAGAATATGGTATATGGTATACGGAATATAGAATATGGTATATAGAATATAGTATATGGTATACGGAATATAGAATATGGTATATAGAATATGGTATATAGAATATAGAATATGGTATATAGAATATGGTATATAGAATATAGAATATGGTATATAGAATATGGTATATAGAATATGGTATATAGAATATAGTATATGGTATACGGAATATAGAATATGGTATATAGAATATAGTATATGGTATACGGAATATAGAATATGGTATATAGAAAATAGAATATAGAATATGGTATATAGAAAATGGAATATAGAATATGGTATATAGAAAATGGAATATAGAATATGGTATATAGAAAATGGAATATAGAATATGGTATATAGAAAATGGAATATAGAATATGGTATACGGAATATAGTATATGGTATATAGAATATGGTATACGGAATATAGAATATGGTATACAGAATATAGAATATGGTATATAGAATATAGAATATGGTATATAGAATATGGTATATAGAATATGGTATATAGAATATAGTATATGGTATACGGAATATAGAATATGGTATATAGAATATAGTATATGGTATACGGAATATAGAATATGGTATATAGAAAATGGAATATAGAATATGGTATACGGAATATAGAATATGGTATATAGAATATGGTATACGGAATATAGAATATGGTATATAGAATATGGTATACGGAATATAGTATATGGTATATAGAAAATGGAATATAGAATATGGTATACGGAATATAGAATATGGTATACAGAATATAGTATATGGTATATAGAACATAGAATATGGTATACAGAATATAGAATATGGTATACAGAATATAGTATATGGTATACAGAATATAGAATATGGTATACAGAATATAGTATATGGTATACAGAATATAGAATATGGTATACAGAATATAGAATATGGTATACGGAATATAGAATATGGTATATAGAAAATGGAATATAGAATATGGTATATAGAAAATGGAATATAGAATATGGTATACGGAATATAGAATATGGTATATAGAATATGGAATATAGAATATGATATATAGAAAATGGAATATAGAATATGGTATACGGAATATAGAATATGGTATACGGAATATAGAATATGGTATATAGAAAATGGAATATAGTATATGGTATACGGAATATAGAATATGGTATACGGAATATAGAATATGGTATATAGAAAATGGAATATAGAATATGGTACACGGAATATAGAATATGGTATACAGAATATAGAATATGGTATACGGAATATAGTATATGGTATACAGAATATAGTATATGGTATACAGAATATAGAATATGGTATACGGAATATAGAATATGGTATATAGAAAATGGAATATAGAATATGGTATACGGAATATAGAATATGGTATACGGAATATAGAATATGGTATATAGAATATAGAATATGGTATACAGAATATAGAATATGGTATACAGAATATAGTATATGGTATACAGAATATAGAATATGGTATACGGAATATAGAATATGGTATATAGAAAATGGAATATAGAATATGGTATATAGAAATGGAATATAGAATATGGTATATAGAAAATGGAATATAGAATATGGTATACGGAATATAGAATATGGTATACAGAATATAGTATATGGTATATAGAACATAGAATATGGTATACAGAATATAGAATATGGTATACAGAATATAGTATATGGTATACAGAATATAGAATATGGTATACAGAATATAGTATATGGTATACAGAATATAGAATATGGTATACAGAATATAGAATATGGTATACGGAATATAGAATATGGTATATAGAAAATGGAATATAGAATATGGTATATAGAAAATGGAATATAGAATATGGTATACGGAATATAGAATATGGTATATAGAATATGGAATATAGAATATGATATATAGAAAATGGAATATAGAATATAGTATACGGAATATAGAATATGGTATATAGAAAATGGAATATAGAATATGGTATATAGAATATGGTATACGGAATATAGAATATGGTATACGGAATATAGAATATGGTATATAGAAAATGGAATATAGAATATGGTACACGGAATATAGAATATGGTATACAGAATATAGAATATGGTATACGGAATATAGTATATGGTATACAGAATATAGTATATGGTATACAGAATATAGAATATGGTATACGGAATATAGAATATGGTATATAGAAAATGGAATATAGAATATGGTATATACAGAATATAGTATATGGTATATAGAATATGGTATACGGAATATAGAATATGGTATACAGAATATAGAATATGGTATATAGAATATAGAATATGGTATATAGAATATGGTATACGGAATATAGAATATGGTATATAGAAAATGGAATATAGAATATGGTATATACAGAATATAGTATATGGTATATAGAATATGGTATACGGAATATAGAATATGGTATACAGAATATAGAATATGGTATATAGAATATAGAATATGGTATATAGAATATGGTATATAGAATATGGTATATAGAATATAGTATATGGTATACGGAATATAGAATATGGTATATAGAATATAGTATATGGTATACGGAATATAGAATATGGTATATAGAAAATGGAATATAGAATATGGTATATAGAAAATGGAATATAGAATATGGTATATAGAAAATGGAATATAGAATATGGTATATAGAAAATGGAATATAGAATATGGTATATAGAAAATGGAATATAGAATATGGTATACGGAATATAGTATATGGTATATAGAATATGGTATACGGAATATAGAATATGGTATACAGAATATAGAATATGGTATATAGAATATAGAATATGGTATATAGAATATGGTATATAGAATATGGTATATAGAATATAGTATATGGTATACGGAATATAGAATATGGTATATAGAATATAGTATATGGTATACGGAATATAGAATATGGTATACGGAATATAGAATATGGTATATAGAATATGGTATACGGAATATAGAATATGGTATATAGAATATGGTATACAGAATATAGTATATGGTATACAGAATATAGAATATGGTATATAGAATATGGTATACGGAATATAGTATATGGTATATAGAAAATGGAATATAGAATATGGTATATAGAAAATGGAATATAGAATATGGTATTTGGTATACAGAATATAGAATATGGTATATAGAATATGGTATACGGAATATAGAATATGGTATACGGAATATAGAATATGGTATATAGATTATGGAATATAGAATATGGTATATAGAAAATGGAATATAGAATATGGTATATAGAAAATGGAATGTAGAATATGGTATACGGAATATAGAATATGGTATATAGAAAATGGAATATAGAATATGGTATACGGAATATAGAATATGGTATATAGAATATGGAATATAGAATATGGTATATAGAAAATGGAATATAGAATATGGTATATAGAAAATGGAATATAGAATATGGTATATAGAAAATGGAATATAGAATATGGTATATAGAAAATGGAATATAGAATATGGTATACGGAATATAGAATATGGTATACAGAATATAGAATATGGTATACGGAATATAGAATATGGTATATAGAAAATGGAATATAGAATATGGTATACGGAATATAGAATATGGTATACAGAATATAGTATATGGTATATAGAATATAGAATATGGTATATAGAAAATGGAATATAGAATATGGTATACGGAATATAGAATATGGTATACAGAATATAGTATATGGTATATAGAATATAGAATATGGTATATAGAAAATGGAATATAGAATATGGTATATAGAAAATGGAATATAGAATATGGTATACGGAATATAGAATATGGTATACAGAATATAGAATATGGTATACGGAATATAGAATATGGTATATAGAAAATGGAATATAGAATATGGTATACGGAATATAGAATATGGTATACAGAATATAGTATATGGTATATAGAATATAGAATATGGTATACAGAATATAGAATATGGTATACAGAATATAGTATATGGTATACAGAATATAGAATATGGTATACGGAATATAGAATATGGTATATAGAAAATGGAATATAGAATATGGTATATAGAAATGGAATATAGAATATGGTATATAGAAAATGGAATATAGAATATGGTATACGGAATATAGAATATGGTATACAGAATATAGTATATGGTATATAGAACATAGAATATGGTATACAGAATATAGAATATGGTATACAGAATATAGTATATGGTATACAGAATATAGAATATGGTATACAGAATATAGTATATGGTATACAGAATATAGAATATGGTATACAGAATATAGAATATGGTATACGGAATATAGAATATGGTATATAGAAAATGGAATATAGAATATGGTATATAGAAAATGGAATATAGAATATGGTATACGGAATATAGAATATGGTATATAGAATATGGAATATAGAATATGATATATAGAAAATGGAATATAGAATATGGTATACGGAATATAGAATATGGTATATAGAAAATGGAATATAGAATATGGTATATAGAATATGGTATACGGAATATAGAATATGGTATACGGAATATAGAATATGGTATATAGAAAATGGAATATAGAATATGGTACACGGAATATAGAATATGGTATACAGAATATAGAATATGGTATACGGAATATAGTATATGGTATACAGAATATAGTATATGGTATACAGAATATAGAATATGGTATACGGAATATAGAATATGGTATATAGAAAATGGAATATAGAATATGGTATACGGAATATAGAATATGGTATACAGAATATAGTATATGGTATATAGAATATAGAATATGGTATACAGAATATAGAATATGGTATACAGAATATAGTATATGGTATACAGAATATAGAATATGGTATACGGAATATAGAATATGGTATATAGAAAATGGAATATAGAATATGGTATATAGAAATGGAATATAGAATATGGTATATAGAAAATGGAATATAGAATATGGTATACGGAATATAGAATATGGTATACAGAATATAGTATATGGTATATAGAACATAGAATATGGTATACAGAATATAGAATATGGTATACAGAATATAGTATATGGTATACAGAATATAGAATATGGTATACAGAATATAGTATATGGTATACAGAATATAGAATATGGTATACAGAATATAGAATATGGTATACGGAATATAGAATATGGTATATAGAAAATGGAATATAGAATATGGTATATAGAAAATGGAATATAGAATATGGTATACGGAATATAGAATATGGTATACGGAATATAGAATATGGTATATAGAAAATGGAATATAGAATATGGTATATAGAATATGGTATACGGAATATAGAATATGGTATACGGAATATAGAATATGGTATATAGAAAATGGAATATAGAATATGGTACACGGAATATAGAATATGGTATACAGAATATAGAATATGGTATACGGAATATAGTATATGGTATACAGAATATAGTATATGGTATACAGAATATAGAATATGGTATACGGAATATAGAATATGGTATATAGAAAATGGAATATAGAATATGGTATATACAGAATATAGTATATGGTATATAGAACATAGTATATGGTATACAGAATATAGAATATGGTATACAGAATATAGAATATGGTATACAGAATATAGAATATGGTATATAGTATATGGTATATAGAATATAGAATATGGTATACAGAATATAGAATATGGTATATAGAATATGGTATACGGAATATAGAATATGGTATACAGAATATAGAATATGGTATACGGAATATAGTATATGGTATATAGAATATGGAATATAGAATATGGTATACGGAATATAGAATATGGTATATAGTATATGGTATATAGAATATAGAATATGGTATACAGAATATAGAATATGGTATACAGAATATAGAATATGGTATATAGCATATGGTATATAGAATATAGAATATGGTATACAGAATATAGAATATGGTATATAGTATATGGTATATAGAATATAGAATATGGTATACAGAATATAGAATATGGTATATAGTATATGGTATGCAGAATATAGAATATGGTATACAGAATATAGAATATGGTATATAGCATATGGTATATAGAATATAGAATATGGTATACAGAATATAGAATATGGTATATAGTATATGGTATATAGAATATAGAATATGGTATACAGAATATAGAATATGGTATACAGAATATAGAATATGGTATATAGTATATGGTATACAGAATATAGAATATGGTATACAGAATATAGAATATGGTATATAGTATATGGTATATAGAATATAGAATATGGTATACAGAATATAGAATATGGTATATAGTATATGGTATATAGAATATAGAATATGGTATATAGAATATAGAATATGGTATACAAAATATAGTATATGGTATATAGAATATAGAATATGGTATATAGTGTATAGTATATAGAATATAGAATATGGTATACAGAATATAGAATATGGTATACAGAATATAGAATATGGTATACAGAATATAGAATATGGTATACGGAATATAGAATATGGTATATAGAATATAGAATATGGTATACAGAATATAGAATATGGAATATAGAATATAGAATATGGTATACAGAATATAGAATATGGTATATAGAATATAGAATATGGTATATAGAATATAGAATATGGTATACGGAATATAGAATATGGTATACAGAATATAGAATATGGTATACAGAATATAGAATATGGTATACAGAATATAGAATATGGTATATAGAATATAGAATATAGAATATAGAATATGGTATACGGAATATAGAATATGGTATATAGAATATAGAATATGGTATACGGAATATAGTATATGGTATACAGAATATAGAATATGGTATACGGAATATAGTATATGGTATATAGAATATGGAATATAGAATATGGTATACGGAATATAGAATATGGTATATAGTATATGGTATATAGAATATAGAATATGGTATACAGAATATAGAATATGGTATACAGAATATAGAATATGGTATATAGCATATGGTATATAGAATATAGAATATGGTATACAGAATATAGAATATGGTATATAGTATATGGTATATAGAATATAGAATATGGTATACAGAATATAGAATATGGTATATAGTATATGGTATGCAGAATATAGAATATGGTATACAGAATATAGAATATGGTATATAGCATATGGTATATAGAATATAGAATATGGTATACAGAATATAGAATATGGTATATAGTATATGGTATATAGAATATAGAATATGGTATACAGAATATAGAATATGGTATACAGAATATAGAATATGGTATATAGTATATGGTATACAGAATATAGAATATGGTATACAGAATATAGAATATGGTATATAGTATATGGTATATAGAATATAGAATATGGTATACAGAATATAGAATATGGTATATAGTATATGGTATATAGAATATAGAATATGGTATATAGAATATAGAATATGGTATACAAAATATAGTATATGGTATATAGAATATAGAATATGGTATATAGTGTATAGTATATAGAATATAGAATATGGTATACAGAATATAGAATATGGTATACAGAATATAGAATATGGTATACAGAATATAGAATATGGTATACGGAATATAGAATATGGTATATAGAATATAGAATATGGTATACAGAATATAGAATATGGAATATAGAATATAGAATATGGTATACAGAATATAGAATATGGTATATAGAATATAGAATATGGTATATAGAATATAGAATATGGTATACGGAATATAGAATATGGTATACAGAATATAGAATATGGTATACAGAATATAGAATATGGTATACAGAATATAGAATATGGTATATAGAATATAGAATATAGAATATAGAATATGGTATACGGAATATAGAATATGGTATATAGAATATAGAATATGGTATACGGAATATAGTATATGGTATACAGAATATAGAATATGGTATATAGAATATAGAATATAGTATATGGTATACAGAATGTAGAATATGGTATACAGAATATAGAATATGGTATATAGAATATAGAATATGGTATACGGAATATAGAATATGGTATACAGAATATAGAATATGGTATACGGAATATAGAATATGGAATACAGAATATAGAATATGGTATACGGAATATAGAATATGGTATACGGAATATAGAATATGGTATACGGAATATAGAATATGGAATACAGAATATAGAATATGGTATACGGAATATAGTATATGGTATACAGAATATAGTATATGGTATACGGAATATAGTATATGGTATACAGAATATAGAATATGGTATATAGAATATAGAATATAGAATATGGTATACAGAATATAGAATATGGTATACAGAATATAGAATATGGTATATAGAATATAGAATATAGAATATGGTATACAGAATATAGAATATGGTATATAGAATATAGAATATGGTATACAGAATATAGAATATGGTATATAGAATATAGAATATGGTATACAGAATATAGAATATGGTATATAGAATATAGAATATAGAATATGGTATACAGAATATAGAATATGGTATATAGAATATAGAATATAGAATATGGTATACAGAATATAGAATATGGTATATAGAATATGGTATACGGAATATAGAATATGGTATACAGAATATAGTATATGGTATATAGAAATGGAATATAGAATATAGAAAATGGAATATAGTATATGGTATACAGAATATAGAATATGGTATACGGAATATAGAATATGGTATACAGAATATAGAATATGGTATATAGAATATGGTATACGGAATATAGAATATGGTATATAGAATATAGAATATAGAATATGGTATACAGAATATAGAATATGGTATATAGAAAATGGAATATAGTATATGGTATACGGAATATAGAATATGGTATACAGAATATAGTATATGGTATACAGAATATAGAATATGGTATATAGAATATAGAATATAGAATATGGTATACAGAATATAGAATATGGTATACAGAATATAGAATATGGTATATAGAATATAGAATATAGAATATGGTATACAGAATATAGAATATGGTATATAGAATATAGAATATGGTATACAGAATATAGAATATGGTATATAGAATATAGAATATGGTATACAGAATATAGAATATGGTATATAGAATATAGAATATAGAATATGGTATACAGAATATAGAATATGGTATATAGAATATAGAATATAGAATATGGTATACAGAATATAGAATATGGTATATAGAATATGGTATACGGAATATAGAATATGGTATACAGAATATAGTATATGGTATATAGAAATGGAATATAGAATATAGAAAATGGAATATAGTATATGGTATACAGAATATAGAATATGGTATATAGAATATGGTATATAGAATATGGTATACAGAATATAGAATATGGTATACGGAATATAGAATATGGTATACAGAATATAGAATATGGTATATAGAATATGGTATACGGAATATAGAATATGGTATATAGAATATAGAATATAGAATATGGTATACAGAATATAGAATATGGTATATAGAAAATGGAATATAGTATATGGTATACGGAATATAGAATATGGTATATAGAATATGGAATATAGAATATGGTATACGGAATATAGAATATGGTATATAGAATATGGAATATAGAATATGGTATACGGAATATAGAATATGGTATACGGAATATAGAATATGGCATACGGAATATAGTATATGGAATACAGAATATAGAATATGGTATATAGAATATAGAATATAGAATATGGTATACAGAATATAGAATATGGTATACAGAATATAGAATATGGTATATAGAATATAGAATATGGTATACGGAATATAGAATATGGTATACAGAATATAGAATATGGTATACGGAATATAGTATATGGTATACAGAATATAGAATTTGGTATATAGAATATAGAATATAGAATATGGTATACAGAATATAGAATATGGTATTTAGAATATAGAATATGGTATACAGAATATAGAATATGGTATATAGAATATAGAATATGGTATACAGAATATAGAATATGGTATATTCAATATAGAATATAGAATATGGTATACAGAATATAGAATATGGTATATAGAATATAGAATATAGAATATGGTATACAGAATATAGAATATGGTATATAGAATATGGTATACGGAATATAGAATATGGTATACAGAATATAGAATATGGTATATAGAAAATGGAATATAGAATATGGTATACAGAATATAGAATATGGTATATAGAATATAGAATATGGTATACAGAATATAGAATATGGTATATAGAATATAGAATATAGAATATGGTATACAGAATATAGAATATGGTATATAGAATATAGAATATAGAATATGGTATACAGAATATAGAATATGGTATATAGAATATAGTATATGGTATACAGAATATAGAATATGGTATATAGAAAATGGAATATAGAATATGGTATACAGAATATAGAATATGGTATATAGAAAATGGAATATAGAATATGGTATACAGAATATAGAATATGGTATATAGAAAATGGAATATAGAATATGGTATACAGAATATAGAATATAGAATATGGTATATAGAATATGGAATATAGAATATGGTATACAGAATATAGAATATGGTATACGGAATATAGAATATGGTATATAGAAAATGGAATATAGAATATGGTATACGGAATATAGAATATGGTATACGGAATATAGAATATGGTATATAGTATATGGTATATAGAATATAGAATATGGAATATAGAATATGGAATATGGTATATAGAATATGGAATATAGAATATGGTATACAGAATATAGAATATGGTATACGGAATATAGAATATGGTATACGGAATATAGTATATGGTATACAGAATATAGAATATGGTATATAGAAAATGGAATATAGAATATGGTATACAGAATATAGAATATGGTATATAGAAAATGGAATATAGAATATGGTATACGGAATATAGAATATGGTATACAGAATATAGAATATAGAATATGGTATATAGAATATGGAATATAGAATATGGTATACAGAATATAGAATATGGTATACGGAATATAGAATATGGTATATAGAAAATGGAATATAGAATATGGTATACGGAATATAGAATATGGTATACGGAATATAGAATATGGTATACGGAATATAGAATATGGTATATAGTATATGGTATATAGAATATAGAATATGGAATATAGAATATGGAATATAGAATATGGAATATAGAATATGGAATAAAGAATATGGTATATGGAATATGTGTATGGAATATGGAATATAGAATGTGGAATATAGAATGTAGAATATGGAATATAGAATATAGTTAGTCTATCCATACACACTACCTAGCTATTCTACAGTAGTCTACAGTAGTTAGTCTATCCATACACACTACCTAGCTATTCTACAGTAGTCTACAGTAGTTAGTCTATCCATACACACTACCTAGCTATTCTACAGTAGGCTACAGTAGTTAGTCTATCCATACACACTACCTAGCTATTCTACAGTAGTCTACAGTAGTTAGTCTATCCATACACACTACCTAGCTATTCTACAGTAGTCTACAGTAGTTAGTCTATCTACACACTACCTAGCTATTCTACAGTAGTCTACAGTAGTTAGTCTATCCATACACACTACCTAGCTATTCTACAGTAGTCTACAGTAGTTAGTCTATCCATACACACTACCTAGCTATTCTACAGTAGTCTACAGTAGTTAGTCTATCCATACACACTACCTAGCTATTCTACAGTAGTCTACAGTAGTTAGTCTATCCATACACAATACCTAGCTATTCTACAGTAGTCTACAGTAGTTAGTCTGTCTACAGTATACACACTACCTAGCTATTCTACAGTAGTCTACAGTAGTTAGTCTGTCTACAGTATACACACTACCTAAAGGGGAAGGAGGCAGAAGTGGGAGTCGAGGAGAGTGGGGGATAGCCCCACGTGCCAGCCAGAGTGGTATAGAGCGGGACGCCTCCTCCGAGGAGCAACAGCTGCTATCAGTCACATCTCATTGCTGTAGCTCACTACCCATGGGCAGGTTGACCTTGACGACTGTCTGTCTGACTGTCTGTCTGTGTGTCACTTCCTCTCTCTCTCTAATTCTCTCCGTCTGCCTTTCCCTCTCTCTCTCTCTCTCTCTCTCTCTCTCTGCCTTTCCCTCTCTCTCTTTCTGTCTCTCTCTCTCCATCTCTCTCTCTCTGTTTCTCTCTCTCTCCATCTCTCTTTTTCTCTCTCTCCCTCCATCTCTCTCTCTGTTTCTCTCTCTCTGTTTCTCTCTCTCTCTGTTTCTCTCTCTCCCTCCATCTCTCTCTCCCTTTCCCTCTCTCTCTCTCTCTCTCTCTCTCTCTCTCTCTCCCTTGCTCTCTCTCTTTCTTTGCTCTCAATTTTTTCTCAATGTTCATCTCACTTTAGAGTGTTGAAAAATATAGTCCCGGAGAGAGAAAACTACTAGGAGGAGGGGAGATGTACAGTAGATCAGTTGAATGCTGATGATCATTCGTTACTTCTGTTTTTCTGTCTCTCCCTCTCTCTCTCTTTCTCTCTCTTTCATTCTCTCTCTCTCTCCCGCTCTCATGCTCTCATTCTCTCATTCTCTCTCTCTCCCTCTCCCTCTCTCATTTTCTCATTCTCTCTCGCTAGCTCTCTCTTTCTCTCTCTCTCCCTCCCCCTCCCTCCCTCTCTCATTCTCTCATTCTCTCTTGCTCGCTCTCTCTTTCTCTCTCTCCCTCCCCCTCTCTCATTCTCTCTCGCTCTCTCTCTCTCTCTCTCTGTCTCCCCCTCCCTCCTCCTCTCTATATTCAGGAGGGGGGGCGGGGGTCAGGCTACTCTCTCTCTCTCTCTCTCTCTCTCTCTCTCTCTCTGTCTCCCCCTCCCTCCTCCTCTCTATATTCAGGAGGGGGGGCGGGGGTCAGGCTACTCTCTCTCTCTCTCTCTCTCCCCCTCCCTCCTCCTCTCTCTGTTTGGGGGGGTCAGGCTACTCTATCTCTCTCTCTGTCTCCCCATCCCTCCTCCTCTCTCTGTTTGGGGGGGAGGTCAGGCTACTAAGTGTCTATCAGTCAGATGGTACTCTGGAGAGTCTTTTGTTCTCAATGGGTGAACATTTTTACCCGCAAAATAGAGCTTTCCAGTTAGAGCTTCCCAGTTAGAGCTTCCCAGTTAGAGCTTCCCATTTAGAGCTTCCCAGTTAGCGCCTCCCAGTTAGAGCTTCCCAGTTAGAGCTTCCCAGTTAGAGCTTCCCAGTTCGGCTCCCAGTTAGAGCTTCCCAGTTAGAGCTTCCCAGTTAGAGCTTCCCAGTTAGAGCCTCCCAGTTAGAGCCTCCCAGTTAGAGCTTCCCAGTTAGAGCTTCCCAGCCCGACCAATTCCCTCTAACAACTCTATTGATTAGCTGCACTAACATTTTTCATTTATTAATTATGAGGAATATGTTCTTGGGATTTCTCTGACTCCCTCCTCCTCACCCTCTCTCTCTCCCTGCCTTTCTTTCTGCTTAATGTGACATGTAAGTGGCTGGGAAACAGTCTCTGCTCTTTGAAACAGATTCATACTCATTCAAAACAGGGAAATTCACAATATTCCATGACAGAGGAGAAGAGAGGAGAGGAGAGGAGAGGAGAGGAGAGGAGAGGAGAGGAGAGGAGAGGAGAGGAGAGGAGAAAATAAGTACTGTCTATGATTTTTTCTCTGGCGTTGACTCCTTTCCCCTCCTCTCTCCCTGTCTCTCCTCTTTACATCTCTCCTCTCCTGCTACCCTCTCCTTCTCTCCTCGCTCCTCCTCGCTCTTTCTCTCCTTCTCTCCTCGCTCCTTCTCTCCTCGCTCCTTCTCTCCTCGCTCCCCCTCGCTCCTTCTCTCCTCGCTCCTTCTCTCCTATCTCCTTCTCTCCTCACTCCTTCTCTCCTTCTCTCCTCGCTCCTTCTCTCCTCGCTCCTTCTCTCCTTCTCTCCTTCTCTCCTCGCTCCTCCTCGCTCTTTCTCTCCTTCTCTCCTCACTCCTTCTCTCCTTCTCTCCTCGCTCCTTCTCTCCTCGCTCCTTCTCTCCTCGCTCCCCCTCGCTCCTTCTCTCCTTCTCTCCTCGCTCCTTCTCTCCTATCTCCTTCTCTCCTCACTCCTTCTCTCCTTCTCTCCTCGCTCCATCTCTCCTTCTCTCCTTCTCTCCTCGCTCCTTCTCTCCTCGCTCCTTCTCTCCTTCTCTCCTCGCTCCTTCTCTCCTCTCTCCTTCTCTTCACTCCTTCTCACCTCGCTCCTTCTCTCCTCGCTCCTTCTCTCCTTCTCTCCTCGCTCTATCTCTCCTCGATCCTTCTCTCCTCGCTCCTTCTCTCCTCGCTCCTTCTCTCCTCTCTCCTTCTCTCCTCACTTCTTCTCACCTCACTCCTTCTCTCCTCTCTCCTTCTCTCCTCACTTCTTCTCACCTCGCTCCTTCTCTCCTCTCTCCTTCTCTCCTCATTTCTTCTCACCTCGCTCCTTCTCTCCTCTCTCCTTCTCTCCTCACTTCTTCTCACCTCGCTCCATCTCTCCTCGCTCCTTCTCTCCTTCTCTCCTCTCTCCTTCTCACCTCGCTCCTTCTCTCCTCGCTCCACCTCGCTCTGTGTTTATAGACTGGAGTCTCCATTGATCCAACAGTCATCAGTTGAGCACCTTGTCAGACATTTTGTCGCAATATATTAATAGTATTTTTCTCTGGCTTTTAACTACAGCACTGTGTGAGTGAATGTGTACACTGGTTATCAGCAGGATATCTTGAGTCTCAGTAACAAGGACAGAAGAGTGTTTGTGTGGGGTTTGTCTGAAGGCCAAATGTAATGCAGGTCATTTAGGTTTAGTCTTTCTCTACATGTGTGTGTTTACTGTTTTGGTTACTGTGTGTGTTTACTGTTTTGGCTACTGTGTGTTCAATGTTGTATCATTCATTTAGGAGGTATTTGTGTCCCAGAGTTGCCTCTCCCATCTTGGTAACAAACAGCGGAAGTCGGGACTAAAAACAACAAAAGATAACTAATCTAAAATATACTGTGTCTGTAAAATGTAAATACTGTAGTATTTATAATGTAGTATTTATAATGTAGTATTTATAATGTAGTATTTCTAATTTAGTATTTATAATTTAGTATTTATAATGTAGTATTTATAATGCAGCATTTACAATGCAGTATTTATAATGTAGTATTTATAATGCAGTATTTATCATGTAGTATTTATAATGTAGTATTTATAATGTAGTATTTATCATGCAGTATTTATCATGTAGTATTTGTAATGTAGTATTTATAATGTAGTATTTATAATGTAGTATTTATAATGTAGTATTTATAATTTAGTATTTATAATTTAGTACTTATAAAGTAGTATTTATAATGCAGTATTTATAATGCAGTATTTATAATGTAGTATTTATAATGCAGTATTAATAATGCAGTATTTATAATGCAGTATTTATAATGCAGTATTTATAATGTAGTATTTATAATGCAGTATTTATAATGCAGTATTTATCATGTAGTATTTAATGTAATTTTTATGATGTAGTATTTATAATGTGGTATTTATAATGTAGTATTAATAATGTAGTATTTATAATGTAGTATTTATAATGTGGTATTTATAATGTAGTATTTATCATATAGTATTTATAATGTAGTATTTATAATGTAGTATTTATAATGTAGTATTTATAATGTGGTATTTATAATGTAGTATTTATAATGTGGTATTTATAATGTATTTATAATGTAGTATTTATAATGTGGTATTTATAATGTAGTATTTATAATGTAGTATTTATAATGTGGTATTTATAATGTAGTATTTATAATGTAGTATTTATAATGTGGTATTTATAATGTAGGATTTATAATGTAGTATTTATAATGTAATCTTTATAATGTAGTATTTATAATGTGGTATTTATAATGTAGTATTAATAATGTAGTATTTATAATGCAGTATTTATCATGTAGTATTTATAAGCTGGAAGTAGAAGCCTAAGTGTTGTTATCCATTAGTTTACTACAATTAGGGGAAGGATGGTAGGGTTAGGGGGAAAAAATGAAGGAACATATATTTTATATATATATATATATATATAGTTAAAATGAAAATATATATTGAAAATGATGTAGACAATTACATTAATGGAATAAACTACAATCTATCTGCAATATTAAAGCTGATCCACCCCCTAAAATAACATTAATAAAATAACAGATGATGTCTGTCTGATGCTCCTGGTTCAACACATGGCTCTTATCCCAATGTGTTATTCCCAAGGCCACTCAGCCTGTACTGTGCTGTGTTGTTGCTGTGTACAACATAAAGCCTAGGTTTGCGTCCCAAATTGCCCAACGATCAGGTAACTGAGCACTACTTTTTAAAAACTACCTTCCACTGCTTTAGAGTAAGTAGAACGGCTCATAGGAGCTGGAGTGTATCTCCTGTTTGTGTAGTGAGAGAGCTTGATGTACCAGGACACCCCCTGGACAGGACATGAGTCTATCTCCTCTTTCTGTAGTGAGAGAGCTTGATGTACCAGGACACCACCTGGACAGGACACTAGTCTATCTCCTGTTTCTGTAGTGAGAGAGCTTGATGTACCAGTACACCCCCTGGACAGGACACTAGTCTATCTCCTGTTTCTGTAGTGAGACAGCTTGATGTACCAGTACACCCCCTGGACAGGACACTAGTCTATCTCCTGTTTCTGTAGTGAGACAGCTTGGTGTACCAGGACACCCCCTGACAGGACACCCCCTGGACAGGACACGAGTATATCTCCTGTTTCTGTAGTGAGACAGCCTTCTGTATGACTTGGGTGGGGATTAAACTCCCAACCTTCCAACCTCAGGGCGGACACCGTCCACATACACCGACACGTCCAAGCACGCACACAAACACAGACACTGCCATTTCCATGGCAAACTCTCGTCGGTTGGAATGGATATGGTATCAGCTGGCACCTCGATGATGAAATATCAGTTGGGATATCTACAGATTAGATTAAATCCTATCAGTGCAGCTAGGGGACATTGGGCCTCGATCGACTAGTCTGGTCTGGTCTGGTGCTCATCTGAGCTGCAGCAATGGGAGCTGAGTACTGTCATCAGACCTGATTAATGGAACTAGAGCTGCTGGGCCAATTTGGATTTACCAAGGTCCAGGTCCATCACTCTACACCCTGGACAAGGCCCAGACTGGCGCTGTTTGTGTGTGTTCCACAGGGATGTTGACTCCAATGCTTCCCACAGTTGTGTCAAGTTGGCTGGATGTCCTTTGGGTGGTGGACCGTTCTTGATACAAATGAGAAAGTGTTGAGCGTGAAACACCCAGCAGCGTTGCAGTTCTTGAAACACTCAAACCGGTGCGCATGGCACCTACTACCATAACCTGTTCAAAGGCACTTCAATCTTTTGTCTTGCCCATTCATCCTCTGAATGGCACAAATACACAATCCATGTCTCAATTAACCTGTCTCATCCCCTTCATCTACACTGATTGAAGTGGATTTAACAAGAGACATCAATAAGGGATCATAGCTTTCACCAGGATTCACCTGGTCAGTCTATGTCATGGAAAGAGCAGGTGTTCCTAATGTTATACTCAGTGTGCATATACAGTGGCTTGCGAAAGTATTCACCCCCCTTGGCATTTTTCCTATTTTGATGCCTCACAACCTGGAATTAAAAATGATTTTTTTTGGGGGGGGGTTGTATCATTTTATTTACACAACATGCCTACCACTTTCTTGTGAAACAAAATATTTTTTATTGTGAAACAAACAAGAAATAAGACAAAAAAAACTGAATACTTGAGCGTGCATAACTATTCACCCCCCCAAAGTCAATACTTTGTAGAGCCACCTTTTGCAGCAATTACAGCTGCAAGTCTCTTGGGGAATGTCTCTATAAGCTTGGTACATCTCGCCACTGGGATTTTTTCCCATTCTTCAAGGCAAAACTGCTCCAGCTCCTTCATGTTGGATGGGGTCCGCTGGTGTCCAGCAATCTTTAAGTAATACCACAGATTCTCAATTGGATTGAGGTCTGGGCTTTGACTAGGCCATTCCAAGACATTTAAATGTTTCCCCTTAAACCACTCGAGTGTTGCTTTAGCAGTATGCTTAGGGTCATTGTCCTGCTGGAAGGTGAACCTCCGTCCCAGTCTCAAATCTCTGGAAGACTGAAACAGGTTTCCCTCAAGAATTTCCCTGTATTTAGCGCCATCCATCATTCCTTCAATTCCGACCAGTTTCCCAGTCCCTGTCGATGGAAAAACATCCCCACAACATAATGTTGCCACCACCATGCTTCACTGTGGGGATGCTGTTCTCGGGGTGATGAGGGGTGTTGGGTTTGCGCCAGACATAGCGTTTTCCTTGACGGCCAAAAGCTAAATTTGTTTGGGGAGTCTCCCACATGCCTTTTGGTGAATACCAAACATGTTCGCTTATTTTTTTATTTTTGCTTCCGTAAAGCCCTGCACTGTGGAGTGTACAGCTTAAAGTGGTCCTATGGACAGATTCTCCGCTGTGGAGCTTTACAGCTCCTTCAGGGTTATCTTTGGTCTCTTTGTTGCCTCTCTGATTAATGCCCTCCTTGCCTGGTCTGTGAGTTTTGGTGGGTGACCTTCTCTTGGCAGGTTTGTTGTGGTGTCATATTCTTTCAATGTTTTAATAAAGGATTTAATGGTGGGATGTTTAAAGTTTCTGATATTTTTTTATAACCCAATCCTGATCTGTACTTCTCCACAACTTTGTCCCTGACCTGGTTTGGAGAACTCCTTGATCTTCATGGTGCCACTTGCTTGGAGGTGCCCCTTACTTAGTGGTGCCCCTTACTTAGTGGTGCAGACTCTGCGGCAATTCAGAACAGGTGTATATATATATATACTGAGATCATGTGACAGATCATGTGACACTTAGATTGCACACAGGTGGACTTCATTTAACTAATTATGTGACTTCTGAAGGTAATTGGTTGCACCAGATCTTATTTAGGGGCTTCATAGCAAAGGGGGTGAATACATACAGTTGAAGTGTACATACACCTTAGCCAACTTTAAACAGTTTTTCACAATTCCTGACATTTAATCCTAGTAAAAAGTCCCTGTTTAGGTCAATTAGTATCACCAATTTATTTTAAGAACATGTCAGGTTTGTAGGCCTCCTTGCTCGCACACACTTTTTCAGTTCTGCCCACGCATTGTCTATGGGTTTGAGGTCAGGGCTTTGTGATGGCCACTCCAATACCTTGGCTTTGTTGTCCTTAAGTCATTTTGCTACAACTTTGGAGGTATGTTTGGGGTCATTGTCCATTTGGAAGACCCATTTGCGACCAAGCTTTAACTTCCTGACTGATGTCTTGAGATGTTGCTTCAATATATCCACATAATTTTCTTTCCTCATAAAGCCATCTATTTTGTGAAGTGCACCAGTCCCTCATGCAGCAAAGTACCCCCACCACATGATGCTGCCACCCCCGTGCTTCACGGTTGGGATGATGTTCTTCGACTTGAATTCCTCCCCCTTTTTCCTCCAAACATAACGATGGTCATTATGGCCAAACAGTTCTATTTGTGTTTCATCAGACCAGAGGACATTGGCTTTTTTATGGCGGTTTTGGAGCAGTGACTTCTTCCTTGCAGAGCGGCCTTTCAGGTTATGTCGATATAGAACTTGTTTTACTGTGGATATCGATACTTTTGTACCTGTTTCCTCCAGCATCTTCACAAGGTCCTTTGCTGTTGTTCTGGGATTGATTTGCACTTCTCACGCCAAAGTGTGTTCATCTCTAGGAGACAGAACGTGTCTCCTTCAGTCAGATGGAGGATGGATTGAGGTGAGGTACAGTAGTTAGCTACAACAGGTTAATTTGTAACAAACTATGCATCCATTTTCCTGAGGGACACACACACACACACACACCCTCCCATCTCAAAACCCTAACAGTCTGACACACACACACACACACACACACCCACACACACACACACACCCTCTTTCCTGTCCCAAAGCCCTTGCGGGTGATTGGTCAGTGCATGCTATTCTATTATAGCTTAATTAATCATGCTCGACTTGATGGATCATATCCTGGGTACATTTTCAGCCATTTCCAAAAAGATTGATTTGCAGTTGTGACACACCCAACAGTGTCCACGGGGGACTGATTGTATGGGTCACAGAGGGGACTGATTTATGGGTCACAGAGTGTCCAGGGGGACTGGTTGTATGGGTCACAGAGTGTCCATGGGGACTGATTGTATGGGTCACAGAGTGTCCACGGGGACTGATTTATGGGTCACAGAGTGTCCAGGGGGACTGATTGTATGGGTCACAGAGTGTCCTGGGGGACTGATTGTATGGGTAGAGAGTGTGTGGGCTATCTACAGATGATACGTCTCATTGTATTGACTGAGATAACTGGGTAACTAATGACTATAGGCCAGTCAGGAATGTACGCACCGTTCAGAAAGTACTCGGACCCTTTGACTTTTTCCACGTTTTGTTACGTTACAGCCATATTCTAAAATGGATTCAGTTTTTTTCTCAATAATCTACACACAACACCCCATAATGAAAAAAGCAAAAACAGTTTTTAAACACATTTTACTTTTAGCTCATTTATTACAAATAAAACCTGAAATATTACATATACATACAGTGCCAGTATCACGACTTCGGTCGGAGTCGGTCCCTCTCCTTCTTCGGTCGGAGTGGGCCCCTCTCCTTCTTCGGTCGGAGTGGGTCCCTCTCCTTCTTCGGTCGGAGTCGGTCCCTCTCCTTCTTCGGTCGGAGTCGGTCCCTCTCCTTCTTCGGTCGGAGTCGGTCCCTCTCCTTCTTCGGTCGGAGTCGGTCCCTCTCCTTCTTCGGTCGGAGTCGGTCCCTCTCCTTCTTCGGTCGGAGTCGGTCCCTTTCACCGGCTTTCTACACACCACCGATCCATGTTTCATTTTCCTTTAGTTTTGTCTTGATCATACACAGCTGGTTTCCATTCCATTACTTATGTTCCTTATTTAACCCTCTGGCTTCTCTCTCTGTTTTGTGCGTTATTGTTTGTCATGTCGGTTCTCATTCTCTGGATTATTGTGTTTGTTCCTTGTTGGAATCTTGCTTATTATTGAGTAAATGTTGGACTATTACTCATATCTGTGTCCTGCGCCTGACTCTGCATTTTTCCATTCACCAACGTCCTCACAGCCAGTCAAAGGTCATTCCAGAATGTTTCTTTATTTTACTATTTTCTACATGAAGGTCTCCCCAGCCTGTGGCAGCCCCACACACCAGGCTGTGTCTCCGTCTCCTCCCTCCAGGTTCGCCCGTCTGTCCTGAGCTGCCGGAGCCGCCCGTCTGTCCTGAGCTGCCGGAGCCGCCCGTCTGTCCTGAGCTGCCGGAGCCGCCCGTCTGTCCTGAGCTGCCGGAGCCGCCCGTCTGTCCTGAGCTGCCGGAGCCGCCCGTCTGTCCTGAGCTGCCGGAGCCGCCCGTCAGTCAGGAGCTGCCGGAGCCGCCCGTCAGTCAGGAGCGGCCGGAGCCGCCCGTCAGTCAGGAGCTGCCGGAGCCGCCCGTCAGTCAGGAGCTGCCAGAGCCGCCCGTCAGTCAGGAGCTGCCGGAGCCGCCCGTCAGTCAGGAGCTGCCGGAGTCGCCCTTCACTCCGGTGATGCCGGAGTCTCCCGCCTGTCACGTTCTGACCTTAGTTCCTTTGTTATGTCTTTGTTTTAGGTTGATCAGGGCGTGAGTTGGGGTGGGTAGTCTTTGTTCTTTTTTCTATGTTATATTTCTATGTGTTTGGCCTAGTATGGTTCTCAATCAGAGGCAGGTGTCGTTCGTTGTCTCTGATTGAGAATCATACTTAGGTAGCCTGTTTTCCCCATTTTGGTTGTGGGTGTTTAACTTTCTGTTTAGTGTTTTTCTGCACCTTACAGGACTGTTTCGTTTTTTTCATTTATTCACGGTGTTGTTTTGTATTTCAGTGTTCCATTATTAAAATCATGAACACGTACCACGCTGCGCTTTGGTCCACACCTTCAACCTACGAAAACCGTTACAACAGCTCAACACAGGGCCCAACCTCCCAGCCTGTTAACAGCTCAACTCAGGGCCCAACCTCCCAGCCTGTTAACAGCTCAACACAGGGCCCAACCTCCCAGCCTGTTAACAGTTCAACACAGGGCCAAACCTCCCAGCCTGTTAACATTTCAACACAGGGACCAACCTCCCAGCCCGTTGACAGTTCAACACAGGGCACAAACCTCCCAGCCTGTTAACAGCTCAACACAGGGCCCAACCTCCCAGCCTGTTAACAGCTCAACACAGGGCCCAACCTCCCAGCCTGTTAACAGTTCAACACAGGGCCCAACCTCCCAGCCTGTTAACATTTCAACACAGGGCCCAACCTCCCAGCCTGTTGACAGTTCAACACAGGGCCCAACCTCCCAGCCTGTTGACAGTTCAACACAGGGCCGAACCTCCCAGCCTGTTGTTCAAAACAGGGCCCAACCTCCCAGCCTGTTGACAGCTCAACACAGGGCCCAAACTCCCAGCCTGTTGACAGCTCAACACAGGGCCCAACCTCCCAGCCTGTTAACATTTCAACACAGGTCCCAACCTCCCAGCCTGTTAACATTTCAACACAGGGCCCAACCTCCCAGCCTGTTGACAGTTCAACACAGGGCCCAACCTCCTAGCCTGTTAACATTTCAACACAAGGCCCAACCTCCCAGCCTGTTGACAGTTCAACACAGGGCCCAACCTCCCAGCCTGTTAACAGTTCAACGCAGGGCCCAACCTCCCAGCCTGTCAACATTTCAACACAGGGCCCAACCTCCCAACCTGTTGACAGTTCAACACAGGGCCCAACCTCCCAGCCTGTTGACAGTTCAACACAGGGCGCAACCTCCCAGCCTGTTAACATTTCAACACTGGGCCCAACCTCCAAGCCTGTTGACAGTTCAACACAGGTCCCAACCTCCCAGCCTGTTGACATTTCAACACAGGACCCAACCTCCCAGCCTGTTAACATTTCAACACAGGGCCAAACCTCCCAGCCTGTTAACATTTCAACACAGGGCCAAACCTCCCAGCCTGTTAACATTTCAACACAGGGCCCAAACCTCCCAGCCTGTTAACATTTCAACACAGGGCCCAACCTCCCAGCCTGTTGACAGTTCAACACAGGGCCCAACCTCCCAGCCTGTTGACAGTTCAACACAGGGCCCAACCTCCCAGCCTGTTAACAGTTCAACACAGGGCCCAACCTCCCAGCCTGTTAACAGTTCAACACAGGGCCAGGCTAGAGCACTATAACCTTGCCAGGGAGAGTGTTAGACCTACATAAAAAGAATGTGATTACTGTTGCTGCGTGAGGGCCCGGAGGCTGCTGGAATGAAAGTATTGATGGGTGGAGCCTGAGCTCCAGGCTTGGAAGCAACATCCAGCCAGGGAAACAGACACTGGCCAGGGGCCATAGTAATGCTATTGATCCTCTGCTCAACCCCATCTCTATACGGCACGATGAGCTCTGAGCTGCTGCTACTGCCGCGAATCACACTATTCCCTCTTTACAGACAGAGGCAGCTCATTACTGTAGACAGAGGCAGCTCATTACTGTAGACAGAGGCAGCTCATTACTGTAGACAGAGGCAGCTCATTACTGTAGACAGAGGCAGCTCGTTACTGTAGACAAAGGCAGCTCATTACTGTAGACAGAGGCAGCTCATTACTGTAGACAGAGGCAGCTCATTACTGTAAACAGAGGCAGCTCATTACTGTAGACAGAGGCAGCTCATTACTGTAGACAGAGGCAGCTCATTACTGTAGACAGAGGCAGCTCATTACTGTAGACAGAGGCAGCTCATTACTGTAGACGGAGGCAGCTCATTACTGTAGACAGAGGCAGCTCATTACTGTAGACAGAGGCAGCTCATTACTGTAGACGGAGGTAGCTCATTACTGTAGACAGAGGCAGCTCATTACTGTAGACAGAGGCAGCTCATTACTGTAGACAGAGGCAGCTCATTACTGTAGACAGAGGCAGCTCATTACTGTAGACAGAGGCAACTCATTACTGTAGACAGAGGCAGCTCATTACTGTAGACAGAGGCAGCTCATTACTGTAGACAGAGGCAGCTCATTGCTGTAGACAGAGGCAGCCCTTTGTCGTGGACAGAGGCAGCCCATTACCGTGGACAGAGGCAGCCCATTACTGTGGACAGAGGCAGCCCATTACCGTAGATGAGGCTGGGCCTAGTCAGGTTATGCTAGTGGAGGAGGATAGTAAGGAAGGGGAGTGAGGAAGGGCAAGTGACTACAGGTGGTGGAGGAGAGGGGAGGTGGGGGAGAGGGGAGGTGGAGGAGAGAGGAGGTGGAGGAGAGGGGAGGGGAGGTGGGGGAGAGGGGAGGGGCGGTGGAGGAGAGAGGAGGTGGGGGAGAGAGGAGGTGGGGGAGAGGAGAGGGCGGTGGAGGAGAGGGGAGGTGGAGGAGAGGGGAGCTGGAGGAGAGGGGAGGTGGAGGAGAGGGGCGGTGGAGGAAAGGGGCAGTGGAGGAGAGGGGAGGTGGGGGAGAGGGGAGGTGGAGGAGAGGGGAGGTGGGGGAGAGGGGAGGTGGGGGAGAGAGGAGGTGGAGGAGAGAAGAGGTGGAGGAGAGAAGAGGGGCGGTGGAGGAGAGGGTAGGTGGGGGAGAGGAGAGGGGCGGTGGAGGAGAGAGGAGGTGGAGGAGAGGTGAGGGGTGGTGGAGGAGAGAGGAGGTGGAGGAGAGGTGGAGGAGAGATGAGGGGTGGTGGAGGAGAGAGGAGGTGGAGGAGAGGAGAGGTGGAGGAGAGAGGACGTGGAGGAGAGGGGCGGTGGGGGAGAGGGGCGGTGGGGGATAGTGTCAAGCGGAAGAGGTCTCCTGCCCCATGCCTCTGTTGCTCTCTGGTCTCCTGCCCCATGCCCCTGTTGCTCTCTGGTCTCCTGCCCCATGCCTCTGTTGCTCTCTGGTCTCCTGCCCCATGCCTCTATTGCTCTCTGGTCTCCTGCCCCATGCCTCTGTTGCTCTCTGGTCTCCTGCCCCATGCCTCTGTTGCTCTCTGGTCTCCTGCCTCTGTTGCGCTCTGGTCTCTCTGGTCTCCTGCCCCCTGCTTCTGTTGCTCTCTGGTCTCCTGCCTCTGTTGCTCTTTAGTCTCCTGTCCCCTGCCTCCGTTGCTCTCTGGTCTCCTGCCTCTGCTGTTCTTAAGTGTGTGTATCTGCGCTGTGGGTGTGTGTCTGCGCTGTGTGTGTGTGTCTGCGCTGTGTGTGTCCACTCTGTGCGGGTGACTCTGTGCTGTGAGTGAGTGAGTGTGTATCTGCTCTGTGTGAATGTGTGACTGGCCAAGCACACATCCATCTCCTGTGTACAGCCAGGCAATTAAGAGGCGGACCATGAGAACAGGCATCACAACAGCTTTCGACATGGGGCCGTATTGATCTGCAGGTTTTGCCATATTAAGGAGAAGGTGAACCGGGGTGAAGCACCCAGAGGGTTGAAAGTTGTAATAGTGGCTGTTTTTTTAGGAGAGAGAGAGAGAGAGAGGGAGAATCAAATCAAAGTGTATTGGTTTGCGTACACAGTTTAGGAGGTGTTATAAGCGGGCGCAGCGAAATGCTGATGTTACTAAAGCACCTAAATGTCAAACAATTCAAAATGTAAGTGGTGGAGGTGTTGTTGCCTTCCCTTGACACCTTCCCTTGACACCTTCCCTCGACACCTTCCCTCGACACCTGTGGTCGGCCCGACAGGAAATCTAGGATCCAGTTGTACAGGGAAGAGTTTAGACCCAAGGTGCCGAGTTTAGTGACCAGCTTGCAGGACACTCTAAGCTAGTCAGTCAGTGAGTGAGTGAGTCAGTGAGTGAGTGAGTGAGTGAGTGAGTGAGTGAGTGAGTGAGTGAGTGAGTGAGTGAGTGAGTGAGTGAGTGAGTGAGTGAGTGAGTGAGTGAGTCAGTCAGTCAGTCAGTCAGTCAGTGAGTGAGTGAGTGAGTGAGTGAGTGAGTGAGTGAGTGAGTGAGTGAGTGAGTGAGTGAGTGAGTGAGTGAGTGAATGAGTGAGTGAGTGAGTGAGTGAGTGAGTGAGTGAGTGAGTGAGTGAGTGAGTGAGTGAGTGAGAGAGAGAGGCTCTGCTCATCGGATTGACCGACTGGTGGGAGGAGTCGGTTGTGGGAGGAGACAGTTGTGGGAGGAGACAGTTGTGGGAGGAGACAGAGTGACGGATTGGAGCTTGTGCTAACTCACACACTGCAGGAGAGACTAAGCCATGTGCTCTGCTTTCCAGTGGGCTCTGGTTGTGCTATATTGCCCATTAGGTTAGAAACCGATCCATGGGGACTATAGAGCAGACCATGGGCCATGTAAACTGTCTATCAGATATAACGGGTCTTCTCTTCATCGGTCTTGATTGACATAGATGATATCAGGTTGCGCGACACCAAACCACATCCAAGTGAAGATCCACAATATCAACTTATTGTCTGTGATTTTTATGCAATTCCATTTCATTTGTCTCACAGTCAGTCAGATGTTCTGTACAGTATCTCACTTTATCTCACTTTATTTATTTAACGTTCATTTTTACCATGCCTGACAATTAAGGGAAAAAAAATCTTACTTACAATGACGGCCAGGTGTTTATCTCTATGTTTATCAACATCCCCGTTCAGTCCCTGGACGATCAAGTAGACGAGCTCAGGGAGAGTTCTTTTCGGGGAGACATCGGGGACTGTTAAACCTACTCTCTCCGGATATGCTGTCTCTGTTCAGCCAGTGGGGTTCCTTGTCCATCACACGGACAGGAAGAAGGTACTCTCATGGAAAACTAACAATGGAGTTGAATGGTCCATAATTAAGACTCTATCACAACCTACCACGATTGGGAGTCCCATAGGGCAGCGCACAATTGGCCAAGCGTCGCCCGGTTTTGGGTTTGGCCAGGGTTAGGCCGTCATTGTAAATAAGAATATGTTCTTAACTGACTTGCCAAGTTAAATAAAGGTTAAACAAATGAACTTGGTCACATGGTGTGATTGTGGTAATGAACAGGAACTCAAGTCCTTTTGTTCTCCCAATCTTGAATAATTCACCATCAAATGTCAACCGCATTACCTCCCGAGATAATTATCTTCAGTCATTATCACTGGCGTGTGTATTCCCCCGCAAGTCGACAGCTCTCAAAGAACCACACTGGACTTTGTGCAAATGTCACCATAAGCCCACATGGGTTTTGTGGGTATTTTCTGATTTGTGTTTTTATTTATACCTTTATTTTACCAGGCAAGTCAGTTAAGAACAAATTCTTATTTTCAATGATGGCCTAGGAACAGGGGCAGACCGACAGATTTGTACCTTGCCAGCTCGGGGGTTTGAACTTGCAACCTCCCGGTTACTAGTCCAACGCTCTAACCACTAGGCTACCCTGCCGCCTCTACACTCTAACCACTAGTCTACCCTGCCGCCTCTACACTCTAACCACTAGGCTACCCTGCCGCCTCTACTACTCTAACCACTAGGCTACCCTGCCGCCTCTACACTCTAACCACTAGGCTACCCTGCCACCTCTACACTCTAACCACTAGGCTACCCTGCCGCCTCTACACTCTAACCACTAGGCTACCCTGCCGCCTCTACACTCTAACCACTAGGCTACCCTGCCGCCTCTACACTCTAACCACTAGGCTACCCTGCCGCCTCTACACTCTAACCACTAGGCTACCTTGCCGCCCCAGGTTTCGTTTGTTCCGCTTTGTTATTTTTTGTTCTAGTGTTCAGTTTTATTCAAAATCATGAACACGTAGCACGCTGCACCTTGGTCCTCTTCTTCAAACAGCCGTGACAGCAAACTGGAAACCACATATCCTGAGGCCACATTTATTGTAGCTGGGGATTTCAATAAAGAAAATCTGAGGAAAAACCTACCGAAGTTTTATCGACACCTCTCCAGTGCGACTCGAGCACATCGTGACCATTGCTACTCCCCCTTCCAGGATGGCAAATCAGATCACGTCTCCGTTTTTCACTTCCTATAGGCAGAAACTTCAACAGGAAGTACCTGTGGTAAGGACTGTTCAATGTCAGTCTGACCAATCGGACTCTACGCTTCAAGATTGTTTTGATCACGCGGACTGGGATATGTTCCTCTGACATTATACACAACGTATACACCGACTCAGTGACAGGAAGTGCATAAAGGAAGTTGTTCCCATTGTGATGATTAGAACTCATCCAAACCAAAAACCCTGGAAAAATGTCCACTTTCATGCAAAACTGAAAGCGCAAACCACGGCAAGGTGACTGGGAAGGTGAACGTGTACAAACAGACCAGCTATGACCTCCATAAGGCAATGAAGTAGACAAAACAACAGCGCAGGGACATAGCAGAGTCGCAATTCAATGGCTCAGACACAAGACGTACGTGGCAGGGACTCCAGACAATCACTGACACCTTTTTTTATTTTTATTTTTTTTATTTCACCTTTATTTAACCAGGTAGGCTAGTTGAGAACAAGTTCTCATTTGCAACTGCGACCTGGCCAAGATAAGGCATAGCAGTGTGAACAGACAACACAGAGTTACACATGGAGTAAACAATTAACAAGTCAATAACACAGTAGAAAAAAGGGGAGTCTATATATACATTGTGTGCAAAAGGCATGAGAAGGTAGGCAAATAATTACAATTATGCAGATTAACACTGGAGTGATAAATGATCAGATGGTTATGTACAGGTAGAGATTGGTGTGCAAAAGAGCAGAAAAATAAAAATAAATAAATAAAAACAGTATGGGGATGAGGTAGGTGAAAATGGGTGGGCTATTTACCAATAGACTATGTACAGCTGCAGCGATCGGTTAGCTGCTCGGATAGCAGATGTTTGAAGTTGGTGAGGGAGATAAAAGTCTCCAACTTCAGCGATTTTTGCAATTCGTTCCAGTCACAGGCAGCAGAGAACTGGAACGAAAGGCGGCCAAATGAGGTGTTGGCTTTAGGGATGATCAGTGAGATACACCTGCTGGAGCGCGTGCTACGGATGGGTGTTGCCATCGTAACCAGTGAACTGAGATAAGGCGGAGCTTTACCTAGCATGGACTTGTAGATGACCTGGAGCCAGTGGGTCTGGCGACGAATATGTAGCGAGGGCCAGCCGACTAGAGCATACAAGTCGCAGTGGTGGGTGGTATAAGGTGCTTTAGTGACAAAACGGATGGCACTGTGATAAACTGCATCCAGTTTGCTGAGTAGAGTGTTGGAAGCAATTTTGTAGATGACGTCGCCGAAGTCGAGGATCGGTAGGATAGTCCTTGCTCCCGGACAAGCTAAATGTGTTCTTCACCCGCTTCGAGAAAAACTCAGTTGCGCAAGGACTGTGAGCTTGTTAACCCTCGCAAGGCTGCCGCCTAAGAAGGCATTCCAAGCCGCTTGTGCTGTATGGAGAATTTACAGAAACATGCAATCTGTTCCTATCCCAGTCTATTGTCCCCAACTTGCTTCAAGATGTCCACCGTTGTTCCTGTACCCAAGAAAGCTAAGGTAACTGAACTAAATTACTATCGCCCCGTGGCACTCATTTCTGTCATCATGAAGTGCTTTGAGAGACTAGTTAAGGATCATATCACCTCCACCTTATGACACCTTAGACCAGGGGTCTCTAACAGGTTAATCACGGTTACCAGTAGTTACCATCCTACCTATGAGTAGCTCGCCAAACAATTCTGAAAATACACATGTTCCACCGCAAACTGTCATAAACAAATTTCACAAGTATCAGACACTGCTAACTCCCAGAGACAATCTAATCAACGCAACATTGACATTATCCCCAAATCAACCGACAAATTAGATGATACCGTAACGGTTTTCCTCCTCTTCTGAGGAGGAGTAGGAAAGATCAGACCAATGCACAGCGTGGTAAGCGTCCATATTTTAATTAAATATAACCAAACACTGAATACAAAAGAACAAGAAAAATAAATGAAAACCGAAACAGTTCTGTATGGTAAAACACAGACACAGAAAACAACTACCCACAACCCATAGTGGGAAAACAGGCTGCCTAAGTATGGTTCTCAATCAGAGACAATGATCAACAGCTGCCTCTGATTGGGAACCATACCAGGCCAAACACAGAAATACAAAACCTAGAATACACAACATAGAATGCCCCCCCCCCCAACTCACGCCCTGACCAAACTAAAACAGAGACATAAAAAAGGAACTAAGGTCAGGACGTGACAGATACATTCCTCACTCTCTAGATGCACAATTAAAGGGGAATTACACTCAAAAACTATTCCTCTGATGTGATTTAAGCATTGACAGACTCAGAACGTCCAATTTCGTTGCTGTTTTTCCATGAAGGAATTTTGAGGGTGAAAAACAAATAAAACCTACAACCAGGAAAAATGAAACTGTGAAAACATAAAGAGCTTCAACTGCTCTTAAATGCAAGTAAATCTAAATGCATTCTCTTCAACCGATCGCTGCCCTCACCCGCCCGCCCGCCCGACTAGCATCACTACTCTGGACGGTTCTAACTTAGAATATGTGGACAACTATAAATACCTAGGTGTCTGACTAGACTGTAAACTCTCTTTCAGACTCACATTAAGCATCTCCAATCCAAAGCTAAATCTATAATCGGCATCCTATTTCGCAACAAAGCCTCCTTCACTCAGGCTGCCAAACATACCCTCGTACAACGGACTACAACGGACTATCCTTCCGATCCTTGACTTCGGCGATGTCATTTACAAAATAGCCTCCAACACTCTACTCAGCAAATTGGATGTAGTCTATCACAGTGCCATCCGTCACCAAAGCCCCATATTCTACCCACCACTGCAACCTGTACGCTCTCGTTGGCTGGCCTTCGCTACATATTCATCGCCAAACCCACTGGCTCCAGGTCGTCTATAAGTCTTTGCTAGGTAAAGCTCCGCCTTATCTCAGCTCACTGGTCACCACAGCAGCACCCACCCGTCGCACATGCTCCAGCAGGTATATTTCACTGGTCACCCCCAAAACCAACACCTCGCTTGGCCGCCTTTCCTTCCAGTTCTCTGCTGCCAATGACTGGAACGAATTGCAAAAATCACTGAAGTTGGAGACTTTTATCTCCCTTAATAACTTTAGGCGTCAGCTGTCAGAGCAGCTTACCGATCGCTGCAGCTGTACCACAGTCCATCTGTAAATAGCCCATCCAACCAACTAACTACCTCATCCCCATATTTGTTTTAGTTTTTCTGCTCTTTTGCACACCAGTATTTCTATTTGCACATCCTCATCTGCACATCTATCACTCCAGTGTTAATTGCTAAATTGTAATTACTTCACCACTATGGCCTATTTATTGCCTTACCTCCTTACATCATTTGTACACACTGTATACAGATTTTTCTATTGTATCATTGACTGTATTTTTGTTTATTCAATGTGTAACTGTGTTTCTGTTTTTGTCACACTGCTTTGCTTTATCTTGGCCAGGTCGCAGTTGTAAATGACAACTTGTTCTCAACTGGCCTACCTGGTTAAATAAAGGTGAAAAAAAAAAAATATATATATATATATATATATATATATATATATATATATATTTTTTTTTTAATTAAAAAACAGTTTCGGAGAAAAAAATATACTGATTTTACAAGACCCCCTCTTAGAGATGTTTATTATACTATATCATTATACCATATCTTATACCATGGCTTAGAAGAATACTCCTTTCTGATGGTCTTGAAGGGCATTCTAGAGCGTGCATTATTTACCTAAAACAAACAGTATATTTGCATGGTGGAATTAATTGGTTTTAGGTCATTTTTACATGTTTTGTTTGAGCTGCTTTTGAATGCAAAAGTTGATTTGAAAACAGTAATGGTATTGTTGAAATTTGATTTTACTGATAGCAAGCTAGGACTGATGGTTTGGTTAGCTAAACTGGCAAGTCTGTTTGGTTACCAAGGCAACAACTGTAGCTATCTAGTGGATGTGGAACACATTTGATTTCTAGTGGCAAACGTGTTAAATTATAGCAATGGTGCAAAAGGGGATGATCAACTCGAGGATCTATGCGTTGTATGCTTCCAATTGGCTCATTCATCCCCCCCTCCTCCTCTCCCCTGTAACTATTCCCCAGGTCGTTGCTATAAATGAGAAAGTGTTCTCAGTCAACTTACCTGGTAAAATAACGGTTATGTTTAATGTTTTCTGGGGGGGGGGGGGGGGGGGGGGGTTGTATGGAAAATAATGCAACTCCGCTAGCACGTCGTGAAACACACACCTTCCTCATCATTCAATATTTTCCATAGAACTCATAGTCCCTCGTTGATTATCCCTCACGTGTACACTAAGGACCCAGGGAAGAAGAGAAGAGAAGAACGGGCCTCTTTGAAATGAGTAGCTCGTAACGTTACATATATAAAAAAAAGTAGTAACTCTGCTATGAAAAGGTTGGAGAGTCCTGTCTTGGTCCCGCCTCAACAGATCCCAGGATGCCGCCATTACCATCACTCTGCTCACTTCCCATCTGCATGTACACAATATCATCCTCTAAATATGTTTATGTGACCAGTACAATTTGATTTGATTTGGACAAGAGGAATGCCTATGTCAGATCGCTGTTTTTCGACTACAACTCAGCCTTCAACGCCACCGTGCCCTCCAAGCTCATCGCTAAGCTAGGAGCCCTGGGTCTGAACTCCGCCCTGTGCAACTGGGTCATGGACTTCCTGACGGGCCGATCACAGGTGGCGAAGGCAGGCAACAACACCTCCGCTACGCTGATCCTAAACACTGGGGCCCCACCAGGGTGCATGCTCAGCCCCCTCCTGTACTCCCTGTTTACTCATGACTTAGTGGCCACACGTCTCCAACTCAATCATCAACTACTGTCCATACTGTCTATGCACACCATCCTATATAACTACTGTCGATACTGTCTATACACACCATCCTAAATAACTACTGTCTATACACACCATCCCATATAACTACTGTCTATACACACCATCCTATATAACTACTGTCTATACTGTCTATACACACCATCCTATATAACTACTGTCTATACACACCATCCCATATAACTACTGTCTATACACACCATCCTATATAACTACTGTCTATACACACCATCCTATATAACTACTGTCTATACACACCATCCTATATAACTACTGTCTATACACACCATCCTATATAACTACTCTCTATACACACCTTCCTATATAACTACTGTCTATACACACCATCCTAAATAACTACTGTCTATACACACCATCCTATATAACTACTCTCTATACACACCTTCCTATATAACTACTGTCTATACACACCATCCTATATAACTACTGTCGATACTGTCTATACACACCATCCTAAATAACTACTGTCTATACACACCATCCTGTATAACTACTGTCTATACACACCATCCTATATAACTACTCTCTATACACACCATCCTATATAACTACTGTCTATACACACCATCCTATATAACTACTGTCTATACACACCATCCTATATACCTACTGTCTATACTGTCTATACACACCATCCTATATAACTACTGTCTATACACACCATCCTATATAACTACTGTCTATACACACCATCCTATATAACTACTGTCTATACACACCATCCTATATAACTACTGTCTATACACACCATCCTATATAACTACTGTCTATACACACCATCCTATATAACTACTGTCTATACACACCATCCTGTATAACTACTGTCTATACACACCATCCCATATAACTACTGTCTATACACACCATCCTATATAACTACTCTCTATACACACCATCCTATATAACTACTGTCTATACACACCATCCTATATAACTACTGTCTATACACACCATCCTATATAACTACTGTCTATACACACCATCCTGTATAACTACTGTCTATACACACCATTCCATAATAACTACTGTCTATACACACCATCCCATATAACTACTGTCTATACACACCATCCTTTATAACTACTCTCTATACACACCATCCTATATAACTACTGTCTATACACACCATCCTATATAACTACTGTCTATACACACCATCCTATATAACTACTGTCTATACACACCATCCTATATAACTACTGTCTATACACACCATCCTGTATAACTACTGTCTATACACACCATCCCATATAACTACTGTCTATACACACCATCCCATATAACTACTGTCTATACACACCATCCTATATAACTACTGTCTATACACACCATCCTATATAACTACTGTCTATACACACCATCCCATATAACTACTGTCTATACACACCATCCTTTATAACTACTGTCTATACACACCATCCTATATAACTACTGTCTATACACACCATCCCATATACACACCATCCTATATAACTACTGTCTATACACACCATCCTATATAACTACTGTCTATACACACCATCCTATATAACTACTGTCTATACACACCATCCTATATAACTACTGTCTATACACACCATCCTATTATAACTACTGTCTATACACACCATCCTATATAACTACTGTCTATACACACCATCCTGTATAACTACTGTCTATACACACCATCCCATATAACTACTGTCTATACACACCATCCTATATAACTACTCTCTATACACACCATCCTATATAACTACTGTCTATACACACCATCCTATATAACTACTGTCTATACACACCATTTATATACTGTACATGTATATACATGTATATGTAAATTCCGGACTCTGACATTGCTCATTTTGATATTTCTTCATTTCTTCTTTGTTTGTTGGATGTATTGTTTTGTATTGTTAGTTATTGCTGCACTGTTAGAAACATAAGCATTTGGCTGCACCTGCGATAACAACTGAAAAACGTGTTCATGACCAATACATTGAATTTGATTTGACCAGAGGAGGTTGGGGAGGAGCTATAAGGAAACCCGACTCCGTTCTATTGAATTCCAGTCCAGACATTACAATGAACCCGTCCTCCCGTCCTTGTGATTGTCTCCACCCCCTCCAGGTGTGGCTTATTCTCCCCAGTGTATTTATCCCAGTGTTTCCTGTCTCTCTGTGCCAGTTCGTTCGTCTTGTATGTTTTCAAGTCAACCAGTGTGTTTTTCCCGTGCTCCTGTACGCTATTCTCTTTTACTAGTCTTCCTGGGTTTTGACCCTTGCCTGTTTTCTCTGGACTCTGAACCCACCTGTCTGACCCTTCTGTCTGCCTGACCCTACTATCTGCCCTGACATCTAGCCTGTCTGACCCTTCTGTCTGTCTGCCCCTTCTGTCTGCCCTGACATCTAGCCTGTCTGACCCTTCTGTCTGTCTGCCCTGACATCTAGCCTGTCTGACCCTTCTGTCTGTCTGACCCTTCTGTCTGTCTGCCCTGACATCGAGCCTGTCTGACCCTTCTGTCTGTCTGCCCTGGCATCTAGCCTGTCTGCCCTGGCATCTAGCCTGTCTGCCACTCTGTACCTCTTGGACTCGGAATCTGGTTTTGACCTTTTTCCTGTCCACAACCTTTCTCTTGCTTACTCCTTTTGGATTATAAATAAACAAAGACTCTAACCATCTGCCTCTTGTGTCTGCAAGGCGAGACCCAGGTGTTTAAAAAGTGTTGTTTAAAGTTTGCCACAAGCCACCTGGGAGACACACCAAATGTGGAAGAAGGTGCTCTGGTCAGATGAAACCAAAATTGAACTTTTTGGCAACAATGCAAAACGTTATGTTTGGCGTAAAAGCAACACAGCTGAACACACCATCCCCACTGTCAAACATGGTGGTGGCAGCATCATGGTTTGGGCCTGCTTTCTTCATCAGGGACAGGGAAGATGGTTAAAATTGATGGGAAGATGGATGGAGCCAAATACAGGACCATTCTGGAAGAAAACCTGATGGAGTCTGCAAAAGACCTGAGACTGGGACGGAGATTTGTCTTCCAACAAGACAATGATCCAAAACATAAAGCAAAATCTACAATGGAATGGTTCAAAAATAAACATATCCAGATGTTAGAATGGCCAAGTCAAAGTCCAGACCTGAATCCAATCGAGAATCTGTGGAAAGAACTGAAAACTGCTGTTCACAAATGCTCTCCATCCAACCTCACTGAGTTCGAGCTGTTTTGCAAGGAGGAATGGGAAAGAAATTCAGTCTCTCGATGTGCAAAACTGATAGAGACATACCCCAAGCGACTTACAGCTGTAATCGCAGCAAAAGGTGGCGCTACAAAGTATTAACTTAAGGGGGCTGAATAATTTTGCACGCCCAATTTTTCAGTTTTTGATTTGTTAAAAAAGTTTGAAATATCCAATAAATGTCGTTCCACTTCATGATTGTGTCCCACTTGTTGTTGATTCTTCACAAAAAAATACATTTTTTATATCTTTATGTTTGAAGCCTGAAATGTGGCAAAAGGTCCCAAAGTTCAAGGGGGCCGAATAGTTTCGCAAGGCACTGTATATACAGGAAGTACCAGTACCAGATCAATGTGGAGCTATATACAGGAAGTACCAGATCAATGTGGAGCTATATACAGGAAGTACCAGATCAATGTGGAGCTATATACAGGAAGTACCAGATCAATGTGGAGCTATATACAGGAAGTACCAGATCAATGTGGAGCTATATACAGGAAGTACCAGATCAATGTGGAGCTATATACAGGAAGTACCAGATCAATGTTGAGCTATATACAGGGAGTACCAGATCAATGTGGAGCTATATACAGGGAGTACCAGTACCAGATCAATGTGGAGCTATATACAGGAAGTACCAGTACCAGATCAATGTGGAGCTATATACAGGAAGTACCAGTACCAGATAAATGTGGAGCTATATACAGGAAGTACCAGATCAATGTGGAGCTATATACAGGAAGTACCAGATCAATGTGGAGCTATATACAGGGAGTACCAGATCAATGTGGAGCTATATACAGGAAGTACCAGTACTAGATCAATGTGGAGCTATATACAGGAAGTACCAGATCAATGTGGATCTATATACAGGGAGTACCAGATCAATGTGGAGCTATATACAGGGAGTACCAGTACCAGATCAATGTGGAGCTATATACAGGGAGCACCAGTACCAGATCAATGTGGAGCTATATACAGGGAGTACCAGATCAATGTGGAGCTATATACAGGGAGCACCAGATCAATGTGGAGCTATATACAGGGAGTACCAGATCAATGTGGAGCTATATACAGGGAGTACCAGTACCAGATCAATGTGGAGCTATATACAGGGAGTACCAGATCAATGTGGAGCTATATACAGGAAGTACCAGTACCAGATCAATGTGGAGCTATATACAGGGAGTACCAGATCAATGTGGAGCTACAGTGCCTTGTGAAAGTATTCGGCCCCCTTGAACTGTGCGACCTTTTGCCACATTTCAGGCTTCAAACATAAAGATATAAAACTGTATTTTTTTGTGAAGAATCAACAACAAGTGGGACACAATCATGAAGTGGAACGACATTTATTGGATATTTCAAACTTTTTTAACAAATCAAAAACTGAAAAATTGGGTGTGCAAAATTATTCAGCCCCTTTACTTTCAGTGCAGAAAACTCTCTCCAGAAGTTCAGTGAGGATCTCTGAATGATCCAATGTTGACCTAAATGACTAATGATGATAAATACAATCCACCTGTGTGTAATCAAGTCTCCGTATAAATGCACCTGCACTGTGATAGTCTCAGAGGTCCGTTAAAAGCACAGAGAGCATCATGAAGAACAAGGAACACACCAGGCAGGTCCAAGATACAGTTGTGAAGAAGTTTAAAGCCGGATTTGGATGCAAAAAGATTTCCCAAGCTTTAAACATCCCAAGGAGCACTGTGCAAGCGATAATATTGAAATGGAAGGAGTATCAGACCACTGCAAATCTACCAAGACCTGGCCGTCCCTCTAAACTTTCAGCTCATACAAGGAGAAGACTGATCAGAGATGCAGCCAAGAGGCCCATGATCACTCTGGATGAACTGCAGAGATCTACAGCTGAGGTGGGAGACTCTGTCCATAGGACAACAATCAGTTGTATATTGCACAAATCTGGCCTTTATGGAAGAGTGGCAAGAAGAAAGACATTTCTTAAAGATATCCATAAAAAGTGTTGTTTAAAGTTTGCCACAAGCCACCTGGGAGACACACCAAATGTGGAAGAAGGTGCTCTGGTCAGATGAAACCAAAATTGAACTTTTTGGCAACAATGCAAAACGTTATGTTTGGCGTAAAAGCAACACAGCTGAACACACCATCCCCACTGTCAAACATGGTGGTGGCAGCATCATGGTTTGGGCCTGCTTTCTTCATCAGGGACAGGGAAGATGGTTAAAATTGATGGGAAGATGGATGGAGCCAAATACAGGACCATTCTGGAAGAAAACCTGATGGAGTCTGCAAAAGACCTGAGACTGGGACGGAGATTTGTCTTCCAACAAGACAATGATCCAAAACATAAAGCAAAATCTACAATGGAATGGTTCAAAAATAAACATATCCAGATGTTAGAATGGCCAAGTCAAAGTCCAGACCTGAATCCAATCGAGAATCTGTGGAAAGAACTGAAAACTGCTGTTCACAAATGCTCTCCATCCAACCTCACTGAGTTCGAGCTGTTTTGCAAGGAGGAATGGGAAAAAAATTCAGTCTCTCGATGTGCAAAACTGATAGAGACATACCCCAAGCGACTTACAGCTGTAATCGCAGCAAAAGGTGGCGCTACAAAGTATTAACTTAAGGGGGCTGAATAATTTTGCACGCCCAATTTTTCAGTTTTTGATTTGTTAAAAAAGTTTGAAATATCCAATAAATGTCGTTCCACTTCATGATTGTGTCCCACTTGTTGTTGATTCTTCACAAAAAAATAAATTTTTTATATCTTTATGTTTGAAGCCTGAAATGTGGCAAAAGGTCCCAAAGTTCAAGGGGGCCGAATACTTTCGCAAGGCACTGTATATACAGGAAGTACCAGTACCAGATCAATGTGGAGCTATATACAGGAAGTACCAGATCAATGTGGAGCTATATACAGGAAGTACCAGATCAATGTGGAGCTATATACAGGAAGTACCAGATCAATGTGGAGCTATATACAGGAAGTACCAGATCAATGTGGAGCTATATACAGGAAGTACCAGATCAATGTGGAGCTATATACAGGAAGTACCAGATCAATGTTGAGCTATATACAGGGAGTACCAGATCAATGTGGAGCTAAATACAGGGAGTACCAGTACCAGATCAATGTGGAGCTATATACAGGAAGTACCAGTACCAGATCAATGTGGAGCTATATACAGGAAGTACCAGTACCAGATCAATGTGGAGCTATATACAGGAAGTACCAGATCAATGTGGAGCTATATACAGGAAGTACCAGATCAATGTGGAGCTATATACAGGGAGCACCAGATCAATGTGGAGCTATATACAGGGAGTACCAGATCAATGTAGAGCTATATACAGGAAGTACCAGATCAATGTGGAGCTATATACAGAGAGCACCAGATCAATGTGGAGCTATATACAGGAAGTACCAGATCAATGTGGAGCTATATACAGGAAGTACCAGATCAATGTGGAGCTATATACAGGGAGCACCAGATCAATGTGGAGCTATATACAGGGAATACCAGTACCAGATCAATGTGGAGCTATATACAGGAAGTACAAGATCAATGTGGAGCTATATACAGGAAGTACCAGATCAATGTGGAGCTATATACAGGAAGTACCAGATCAATGTGGAGCTATATACAGGAAGTACCAGATCAATGTGGAGCTATATACAGGGAGCACCAGATCAATGTGGAGCTATATACAGGAAGTACCAGATCAATGTGGAGCTATATACAGGAAGTACCAGATCAATGTGGAGCTATATACAGGAAGTACCAGATCAATGTGGAGCTATATACAGGGAGCACCAGATCAATGTGGAGCTATATACAGGGAATACCAGTACCAGATCAATGTGGAGCTATATACAGGAAGTACAAGATCAATGTGGAGCTATATACAGGAAGTACCAGATCAATGTGGAGCTATATACAGGAAGTACCAGATCAATGTGGAGCTACATACAGGGAGCACCAGATCAATGTGGAGCTATATACAGGAAGTACCAGATCAATGTGGAGCTATATACAGGAAGTACCAGATCAATGTGGAGCTATATACAGGAAGTACCAGATCAATGTGGAGCTGTATACAGGAAGTACCAGATCAATGTGGAGCTATATACAGGGAGTACCAGATCAATGTGGAGCTATATACAGGAAGTACCAGATCAATGTGGAGCTATATACAGGGAGTACCAGATCAATGTGGAGCTATATACAGGAAGTACCAGATCAATGTGGAGCTATATACAGGAAGTACCAGATCAATGTGGAGATATATACAGGAAGTACCAGATCAATGTGGAGATATATACAGGGAGCACCAGATCAATGTGGAGCTATATACAGGAAGTACCAGATCAATGTGGAGCTATATACAGGAAGTACCAGATCAATGTGGAGCTATATACAGGAAGTACCAGATCAATGTGGAGATATATACAGGAAGTACCAGATCAATGTGGAGATATATACAGGGAGCACCAGATCAATGTGGAGCTATATACAGGAAGTACCAGATCAATGTGGAGCTATATACAGGAAGTACCAGATCAATGTGGAGCTATATACAGGAAGTACCAGTACCAGATCAATGTGGATCTATATACAGGAAGTACCAGATCAATGTGGATCTATATACAGGAAGTACCAGATCAATGTGGAGCTAAATACAGGAAGTACCAGATCAATGTGGATCTATATACAGGAAGTACCAGATCAATGTGGAGCTATATACAGGAAGTACCAGATCATCTTTTGAATGGTAGTATATTTGCTCAGAAGTCAGAAGATAATCTTGTGTGATCATCAAGCCACCATCAAGGATGTTGCGTTGCAGCTTGATGTTCTGTGTGACTGTTATTAATCATGTCGGATTTCAGCAAAAACCAATCAGGCACGCACTGGGATGAAAAGACTACCACTTACACAGCAGGACACATAGACACACACAGACACACACAGACACACACACGTGCACGCACACACACACACGTGCACGCACGTACACAGCAGAAGATAACTTTTCTATTCATTTCATCAAGGTCATCCTACAGTACAGTACAGTAAACTGAGAATGTCTGAAAGGTGATGATTTGGTTATGTACCACAGTAGTGGACTTGGTTATGTACCACATTGATGGACTTGGTTATGTACCACAGTAGTTGACTTGGTTATGTACCACAGTAATGGGCTTGGTTATGTACCACAGTAGTTGACTTGGTTATGTACCACAGTAATGGACTTGGTTATGTACCACAGTAGTTGACTTGGTTATGTACCACAGTAATGGACTTGGTTATGTACCACAGTAGTGGACTTGGTTGTGTACCACAGTGATGTACTTGGTTATGTACCACATTGATGGACTTGGTTATGTACCACAGTAGTTGACTTGGTTATGTACCACAGTTGTGGACTTGGTTATGCACCACAGTGGTGGACTTGGTTATGTACCATCGTAGTGGACTTGGTTATGTACCACAGTAGTGGACTTGGTTATGTACCACAGTAGTGGACTTTGTTATGTACCACAGCAGTGGACTTGGTTATGTACCACAGCAGTGGACTTGGTTATGTACCACATCAGTGGACTTGGTTATGTACCACAATAGTGGACTTGGTTATGTACCACATCAGTGGACTTGGTTATGTACCACAGCAGTGGACTTGGTTATGTACCACAGTAGTGGACTTGGTTATGTACCACAGTAGTGGACTTGGTTATGTACCACAGCAGTGGACTTTGTTATGTACCACATCGATGGACTTGGTTATGTACCACAGTAGTGGACTTGGGTATGTACCACAGTAGTGGACGTGGGTATGTACCACAGTAGTGGACGTGGTTATGTACCACAGTAGTGGACTTGGTTATGTACCACATCAGTGGACTTGGTTATGTACCACAGTAGTGGACTTGGTTATGTACCACATCAGTGGACTTGGTTATGTACCACCGTGATGGACTTGGTTATGTACCACAGTGATGGACTTGGTTATGTACCACAGTGATGGACTTGGTTATGTACCACATCAGTGGACTTGGTTATGTACCACAGTAGTGGACTTGGTTATGTACCACATTGATGGACTTGTTATGTACCACAGTAGTAGACTTGGTTATGTACCACCGTGATGGACTTGGTTATGTACCACAGCAGTGGACTTGGTTATGTACCACAGCAGTGGACTTGGTTATGTACCACAGTGATGTACTTGGTTATGTACCATAGTGATGTACTTGGTTATGTACCACATTGCTGTACTTGGTTATGCACCACAGTGATGTACTTGGGTATGTACCACAGCAGTGGACTTGGTTATGTACCACAGCAGTGGACTTGGTTATGTACCACAGTGATGGACATGGTTATGTACCACAGCAGTGGACTTGTTTATGTACCACCGTGATGGACTTGGTTATGTACCACAGCAGTGGACCTGGTTATGTACCACAGCAGTGGACTTGACTATGTACCACAGTAGTGGACTTGGTTATGTACCACAGCAGTGGACTTGGTTATGTACCACAGCAGTGGACTTGGTTATGTACCACAGTGATGGACTTGGTTATGTGCCACATCAGTGGACTTGGTTATGTACCACAGTGATGGACTTGGTTATGTACCACAGTGATGGACTTGGCTATGTACCACAGCTGTGGACTTGGTTATGTACCACAACAGTGGTAACCTTTATTTAATCTAGGCAAGTCAGTTTAAGAACTAATTTACCACAGCAGTGGACTTGGTTATGTACCACAGCAGTGGACTTGGTTATGTACCACAGTGATGGACTTGGTTATGTACCACAGCAGTGGACTTGGTTATGTACCACATTGATGGACTTGGCTGTGTACCACAGCAGTGGACTTGGTTATGTACCACAGTGATGGACTTGGCTATGTACCACAGCAGTGGACTTGGTTATGTACCACTTGAGTGTTCTGTACATTGTAACCTTTATTTAATCTAGGCAAGTCAGTTTAAGAACAAATTTACAACGACGGCCTACCGAGGTTGCCAGGTGCACGGTGTAGCCTCCGGCGCATTGGTGCGGCTGGTGGGTTGTTCAGGGGCAGAACATATGTTTTTACCTTGTCAGCTCAGGGATTTCATCCAGCAAACTTTTGGTTACTGATCCAACGCTCTAACCACTAGACTACCTGCCTGCCACCAAGTGACTTTCACTTGAGGTTTACAGTAAATTACTTTGACTGGAGTTATTTTTTTTTTTACCGCTTTTTTCTCCCCAATTTCGTGGTATCCAATTGTTGTAGTAGCTACTATCTTGTCTCATCGCTACATTTCCCGTACGGGCTCGGGAGAGACCAAGGTTGAAAGTCACAGTGTCCTCCGATACACAACCCAACCAGCCGCACTGCTTCTTAACACAGCACGCATCCAAGCCAGCCGCACCAATGCGCCGGAGGCTACACCGTGCACCTGGCAACCTTGGTTAGCGCGCACTGCACCCGGCCCGCCACAGGAGTCGCTGGTGCGCGATGAGACAAGGACATCCCTACCGGCCAAGCCCTCCCTAACCCGGACGACGCTAGGCCAATTGTGCCAATTGTGCCTCCCGGTAGGGATGTCCTCCCGGTCGCGGCCGGTTACGACAGAACCTGGGCGCGAACCCAGGGACTCTAATGGCACAGCTGGCGCTGCAGTACAGCGCCCTTAACCACTGCGCCACCCGGGAGGCCTGACTTGAGTTCTTGACTCGAGGTTTACAGTATATGACTTTGACTTGACATTTTACAGTAAGTGACTGACTTGAGGTTTACAGTAAGTGGCTTTGACTTGAGGTTTACAGTAAGTGGCTTTGACTTGACGTTTTACAGTAAGTGACTGACTTGAGGTTTACAGTAAGTGGCTTTGACTTGACGTTTTACAGTAAGTGACTGACTGGTCACAGTAAGTGTTACAGTAAGTGACTTTGACTTGAGGTTTACAGTAAGTAACTTTGACTTGAGGTTTACAGTGTTTGTTCTTGTTGGTCATTCTACTTTGATGTGGCTAGTCTCTTATCTTATTCTTCCAGTAGCCAGGTTGGTATCATGAATGCAGCTGTGTGACACACAGGATGTGAAGAGTACAGTGGACAGTCTAACAGCAGAAACACCTCCGTACACCATGATCGATTGAACCAATGGTAAGACACACACACACACACACACACACACACACACACACACACACACACACACACACACACACACACACACACACAGGATCTTTATAGAAACGTTGGTAATGAAAGCTGAACTTTATGTATGCTCCTAATTTTCGTTATAAGTGGATCCACCATATCAGTGATTGGGCCGGGTTACAAAAATTCATCTGCTACCGGAACGAGGAGCCATATTTCACAGGGGAATGACCCGCTTCTTGTCAGCATATATAAACTCAGAGATAGTTTACGGTAATATACGACCTCCTTAACCGTCTCAACCGCGCCGCCCGCCGCCCTTCCAAACAATGTTACAGAGGGAAAAATGTTCAGAGCAGACACGGGGTTAACAAAGCACTGTTCCTTTTTTAATTGGAAAAGCAAGTGAGGTTGTGTGGGTGTCCGGGGGTGACCAGGTTATTACAGGCAATGAGCAGCACCGGGGATGAGGTTGTGCAGCTGTATGGTTCACCCAGAGGAAGGGTTAATGAGGCTAGCAGCGTGCTGGAGGGGGGGCCTGGAAGGGGTAGGGGGAGGGGGTGGCGCGGGAGGGGGTTGGACAAGAGGGTTAACAGTTTCTACCTCAAACCTTTGGCCTCGCCTCTGGGATGTGTGATCTATGGTAGGCCAGAACGAACTGGGTTGTCTATGGAGGGGAGTGCTGGATCAGGCCATCTATGGTGGGGGGGGTGGAGGGCTGGATCGAACCATCTATGGTGGGGGCGGAGGGTTGGATCGAACCATCTATGGTGGGGGTGGAGGGTTGGATCGAACCATCTATGGTGGGGGGTGGAGGGTTGGATCGAACCATCTATGGTGGGGGTGGAGGGTTGGATCGAACCATCTATGGTGGGGGTGGAGGGTTGGATCGAACCATCTATGGTGGGGGTGGAGGGTTGGATCGAACCATCTATGGTGGGGGGTAGAGGGTTGGATCGAACCATCTATGGTGGGGGTGGAGGGTTGGATCGAACCATCTATGGTGGGGGTGGAGGGTTGGATCGAACCATCTATGGTGGGGGGTGGAGGGTTGGATCGAACCATCTATGGTGGGGGTGGAGGGTTGGATCGAACCATCTATGGTGGGGGTGGAGGGTTGGATCGAACCATCTATGGTGGGGGTGGAGGGTTGGCTCGAACCATCGATAGTGGAGGAGGAGGGGAGGACTGGATCGGACCATCTATTGTGGGGGAGGAGGGGAGGGCTGGATCGGACCATCTATTGTGAGGGAGGAGGGGGAGAGCTGGATCTGACCTTCTATGGTGGGGGAAGAGGGGGCGGACTGGATTGCACCATCTATGGGTGGGAGGAGGTTGGAGGGCTGGATCGGACCATCTATGGTGGGAGTTGAGGGCTGGATCAGGCAATATATGGTGGGGGAGGAGGGGAGTGCTGGATTGGACCATCTATGGTGGTGGAGGAGGGCTGGATCAGACCATCTATGGTGGGGGAGGAGGGCTGGATCGAACCATCTATGGTGGGGGAGGAGTGGGGGAGGAGGGCTGGATCGAACCATCTGTGGTGGGGGAGGAGGTGGAGAGCTAGATTGCACCATCTATGGTGGGGGAGGAAAGGTGGACTGGATCACACCATCTATGGTGGGGGAGGAAAGGTGGACTGGATCACACCATCTATGGTGGGGGAGGAGGGAAGGGCTGGATCAAACCATCTATGGTAGGGGAGGACTGGATCACACCATCTATGGTGGGGGAGGACTGGATTGCACCATCTATGGTGGGTGAGGAGGGGGTCAATGGTTCTAAGGTCAATGGTTCAACCATAAGGATCAACATTGTTTACTACACAGTGGTGTAAAATAGTTAAATAAAAATACTATAAAGTACTACTTAAGTAGTTTTTGAGGGTATCTGTACTCTACTATTTATATTTTTCACAACTTTTACTTTTACTTCACTACATTCCTAAATAAAATAATGTACTTTTTACTCCATACGTTTTCCCTGATTCCCAAAAGTACTCGTTATATTTCAACTGGCTAGCAGGACAGGAAAAATGTCAAATTCATGCACTTATCAAGAGAATATCCCTGGTCATCCCTACTGCCTCTGATCTGGAGGACTCACTAAACAGAGAACATCCCTGGTCATCCCTACTGCCTCTGATCTGGAGGACTCACTAAACAGAGAACATCCCTGATCATCCCTACTGCCTCTGATCTGGAGGACTCACTAAACAGAGAACATCCCTGGTCATCCCTACTGCCTCTGATCTGGAGGACTCACTAAACAGAGAACATCCCTGGTCATCCCTACTGCCTCTGATCTGGAGGACTCACTAAACAGAGAACATCCCTGGTCATCCCTACTGCCTCTGATCTGGAGGACTCACTAAACAGAGAACATCCCTGGTCATCCCTACTGCCTCTGATCTGGCAGACTCACTAAACAGAGAACATCCCTGGTCATCCCTACTGCCTCTGATCTGGAGGACTCACTAAACAGAGAACATCCCTGGTCATCCACACTGCCTCTGATCCGGTGGACTCACTAAACAGAGAACATCCCTGGTCATCCCTACTGCCTCTGATCTGGAGGACTCACTAAACAGAGAACATCCCTGGTCATCCCTACTGCCTCTGATCTGGAGGACTCACTAAATAGAGAACATCCCTGGTCATCCACACTGCCTCTGATCTGGAGGACTCACTGAACAGAGAAGATCCCTGGTCATCCCTACTGCCTCTGATCTGGAGGACTCACTAAACAAAGAACATCCCAGGTCATCCCTACTGCCTCTGATCTGGAGGACTCACTAAACAGAGAACATCCCTGATCATCCCTACTGCCTCTGATCTGGAGGACTCACTAAACAGAGAACATCCCTGGTCATCCCTACTGCCTCTGATCTGGAGGACTCACTAAACAGAGAACATCCCTGGTCATCCACACTGCCTCTGATCTGGAGGACTCACTAAACAGAGAATATCCCTGGTCATCCCTACTGCCTCTGATCTGGAGGACTCACTAAACAGAGAACATCCCTGGTCATCCCTACTGCCTCTGATCTGGAGGACTCACTAAACACAAATGCTTTGTTTGTAAATTATGCTGGAGTGTGATCCATAGAGATATAACTACTGTAATGATCCAATGTGTGTTGGAGTGTGCCACCGGCTATCCATAAATTAAAAAACAAGAAAATTGTGCCGTCTGGTTTGCTTAATATAAGGAATTTGAAATAATTTATACTTTTAATTTTAATACTAGCAATTACATTTACTTTTGATACTTACGTATATTTAAAACCAAATACTTTTAGGCTTTTACTCAAGTAGTATTTTACTGGGTGACTTTCTTGAGTCATTTTCTATAAAGGTATCTGGACTTTTACTCAAGTATGACAAGGATAGTACATATAGACAAATGTTTATGAGTTGAATTAGCAAGTCAGTGTGTCGTTTTTCAGTTGGCTTTGTTGGAGAAGAGAGATGAGACCGCATGTGTGTGATGAGATCGGATTCTCAGGAACCGAGAGGCAGAGAGGGTTTTTTGGGTTCCAAAAAGGTGCTGTGGAATGGAGAGAGACAAAATTATATTTTAATTATTATTCCACTGGTGCCATTGTGCACCAAGAGCTAAATCCAGCATACCTTCTGATTTTCAAATATTAGAACAAATTACAATTTCCATAGGTCTGCTTGCAGGAGGTCTACTTGCAGGAGGTCTACTTGCAGGAGGTCTACTTGCAGGAGGTCTACTTGCAGGAGGTCTGCTTGCAGGAGGTCTACTTGCAGAATGTCTACTTGCAGGAGGTCTGCTTGTAGAATGTCTACTTGCAGGAGGTCTACTTGCAGGAGGTCTACTTGCAGGAGGTCTGCTTGCAGGAGGTCTACTTGCAGAATGTCTACTTGCAGGAGGTCTGCTTGCAGAATGTCTGCTTGCAGAATGTCTACTTGCAGGAGGTCTGCTTGCAGAATGTCTACTTGCAGAATAGAATGTCTACTTGCAGGAGATCTGCTTGCAGAATGTCTACTTGCAGAATGTCTACTTGCAGAATGTCTACTTGCAGGAGGTCTACTTGCGAGAGGTCTACTTGCAGAATGTCTACTTGCAGGAGGTCTACTTGCAGGAGGTCTGCTTGCAGGAGGTCTACTTGCAGAATGTCTACTTGCAGGAGGTCTGCTTGCAGAATGTCTGCTTGCAGAATGTCTACTTGCAGGAGGTCTACTTGCAGGAGGTCTACTTGCAGGAGGTCTACTTGCAGGAGGTCTGCTTGCAGGAGGTCTACTTGCAGAATGTCTACTTGCAGGAGGTCTGCTTGCAGAATGTCTGCTTGCAGAATGTCTACTTGCAGGAGGTCTGCTTGCAGAATGTCTACTTGCAGAATGTCTACTTGCAGGAGGTCTGCTTGCAGAATGTCTACTTGCAGGAGGTCTACTTGCAGGAGGTCTACTTGCAGGAGGTCTACTTGCAGGAGGTCTACTTGCAGAATGTCTACTTGCAGGAGGTCTGCTTGCAGAATGTCTGCTTGCAGAATGTCTACTTGCAGGAGGTCTGCTTGCAGAATGTCTGCTTGCAGAATGTCTACTTGCAGGAGGTCTGCTTGCAGAATGTCTACTTGCAGAATGTCTACTTGCAGGAGATCTGCTTGCAGAATGTCTGCTTGCAGAATGTCTACTTGCAGGAGGTCTACTTGCGAGAGGTCTACTTGCGAGAGGTCTACTT